>NC_143583.1:5032022-5194893 GCF_048544385.1 Mastigoproctus giganteus
AAAGCCCCCCCCCCCGAAAAAGGAAAATGTATGGGAAATTTTATTCAAAAAATGAGTCTTTTACTTTGAAAAGATTTGACTTACTCCTTCCTACCTCTATATATTTCGTAGAAAAGCGTGCGCGGGGATTGGCGAGCAAAGCAAGCAGGAGGAGAAGCCTCCTAGTTTAAATCAGTTTATTGACCAAATAAATATGGTCTTAACCCCTTACAGGGCCATTCAGCCAAGAGGGCGATCCGTAATACAATTAATTATTTACAAGATATAAATAAACAAGTTTACATGATATATGAAAAAAATATAAATCAGTGTTAACAATCCGTGGATGTAACAAGGTCAACTTACATAGCAATAAAGAGTTCTTCTTCTTCTAAATAACAGCCATAAATAAGAAATACTGCATTTACAAATTTCAGTAGTCGATTTAACAGTGAACTAAATTTACGAATTTAGGTACAACTTTAGCAGTGGGATTCATCTCAGTTTGTCGGGCTTGTTCATTAAGAGCAGATGTCATAGCTCCATCCACGTGAAAGTTTCCTGCAGTTTCTCCGATCTGTATCCTTTTTAGCCACACAACTTGTCTAGATCAATTGCTAGTCTGTTGATCAGCTGATAGTATTTCCGGGAAACATAGCACTTAGGCGACCTAGATTGTCTGTTTGAAGAGGAAGCACTTAGGCGACGTAGCCCTGTTTGAAGAGGAAGCTGAGGGTCCGTCTGGCAGCGCCCTGCTGTCCTGGGAGTCCTAACGATGTCGTCTATTCTGGGGGCATCTATTCGTCCGGTTATGAGTTTAGTGAGTGTTAGAATATTCGAGTAGAGCGGTCTAGAGATGGTATACTGTCTCCCTGTTAAGCCATTTAAGGATCCAGACCCGAGAAATTTGATGAAGTGGGTTTTGGGCGCTGAGGACCAGATGATGGAGGAATATAATGGAATGGGATAAAGGCAGCGTTGGACATATCGGATGATTAGCTGAGGATCATGTATTCCTGAGAGCTCTTGGCGTAGCAGCCACATTGCTGCATAGGTCTTCGTTTTGGTGACACTTAGATGCTGCTGAAATGTGAGGCTCTCATTCCACGTTAAGCCTAAGTTATGTGAGATGACTTTTGCTACAGGTTCCCCTGCGATACAGATTTGTATATTTTTCCTTAACCTTTTTTTTTATAAAGGTCATTTGAGCTGATTTAGCGTGACTAAATTCTAAACTGGTTGAATCTAGATACATTTCTAGTTGTTGTATTTTTTGATTGGCCAGTTTATTGATAGTAGCGGCTTGATTAGGGTTAAATGATGTTATGTAGAATTTAATGTCGTCCGCATAACAAAAATGTCCTGTTGTGATGCAAGGCAGGGTTTCAGACAGAGCTGCAGCGAACAGTAAATGGGAAAGGACGGCTCCCTGCGGTACTCCTCTAGTGACCAGGAACCCATATTGATATTTTTGTTAAGTAATTATAAGTCGTCGAGGTTTTAGAATTGCTTCTAAAATTATTTTATTATTACCACTAATAATGAAATAATTCTCTAATATATGTATCAGTGCATCAATACTAACACACTCATGTACTTCTTTCACATCGAAGAAGTTGCGCTCAGCTGCTGAGGGTTCTGCGTATTCTTGTGAATCAGCAGGTTGGTACTAGAAGACCTACCTTTGATTACCGTGTGGAGGTAGGGAGGTCTCTCGTTAAAGCAATGTTCTGTCAGTTCAGGATTAATGGCCTTCTCGAAGAGTTTCATAAATCCACAGCTGATGGCAATCGGCCTGTAGTCCTTCGGTCCCTTCGGATGCTTTCATTTTGGTACTTTGAAAGTGGCCTTCCTTCCCTTTCTGCATTCGCAGTGTCAAAAAAAAAAATTTAATTTTGATACCAGCTTTTGGTGGTTGAATAGCATGGATACTGTCCTCCTAATTTCGCCAACGCATCAGTACGAATTTCCTTTGGTGTTTTCCCCCGTTATAATAGAAGCAAGTATTTCTGGGAGTATGTTAGTTTTGCTGAAATAGTCGTTTTAGGGTGACATAATTTCTCCAACTTGTAAAAAATAAAAAGGGATATTAGGGATTTTTTTTTTGAGAGAAATGGACCATTTCACATAAAAAGATATTGCTCTTTCATAATTTGACACCCATCTGTCAAGCAAAAAAATGGAAGTGAGTCTGTAAGAGTACCCTCTACAAATTAAATGAAAATATTTATTTATGTGAAATAAATTCATGTAGGGCGATGAAAAGTGAGAATAATTATTAAGGTTTGAATATTAAATTTGAATATGGTAGATATTAAGGTTTGAAAATGGATTTAGAAATAGGTTATAGACGTGTGAATTAAAATAGCAGTTAATGCAGACTAGAAGTAATAAGTACTGTAGTTCAAAGAAGGTGAACTTACTGTAAACAAAACAGTGGCCCGTACTAGGGAAGGAGTGGTCATTTGCGAACAGGCAACTAAGGGTTGATACGAGCGGGAGAACTATAGGACCCAATAAAGAAGCATTTGATATAAACCGCATCTGGACATACGTAGAGGCAGTCTGGCGTTTTCGTCAAAAAAGCAGAGCCACTGTGGCGGATGTTAGGTAAGTTGGCGACATTTAGCAAGGAAAGTGTAAACACAAAAAATAGGTATTTTTTTGAGGCGCTTGGCACACATCAAAGAGTTGTAACGCTGGAATGCTAAATAAAGGCATAGCAACAAAAGGGCCTCATGCAACCAGATTCGCACGATGGCCAGCTTCTTTGGTTCATGCAGAATTTACGCAGCATAAAAAATAAGCTTCACTCCCTCCAGACCCTCCTTCTTGACGAGTTTGATATCATTTGTCTTACTCAAACATGGCTATTGGCGGATAGATAGCTCGACCATGTGCCTCTTAACACCCCCTACTACAGGCACATTGGAAATTCTATGAACACCAGACGGGGTGGGGTGGTGGTGTACAAATCTTTTTTAGCAGTCGTTTCCAGCTAATAAGGACAAGAGTAAGTCAGTCGAACAACTTTTATGCAATCTGTACAATGCTGAGGAGCCCTCATCCAAATCCAATGCTGCCTGGTTTACATCCCCACAGATTACTTTGAAGACTCTAGAAACGAACTGCTCACCTGGCTGGCAACAAATTTAATGCCTATAACTGGAACTGTAGTCGCGAGTGATTTCAAATTGCCGATGCCTAAGCATGAGAATGCTCTTGTGGGTCTTGAAGTCAGCCTTCGAATCTTTGATCTTACACGATTCTTGGAGCCTGCTACTAGAGGTGATCAAGCACTTGACCTAATATTCCATAACCTACCAGTTATCCAGCTCCTGCCTAGCAATTTCCAATTCCAATCGGATCACCTGCCAATTACATGTCATTTATCCATACAGGGCAATTCCCCTGAGTCACCGGATGAGTATGCCGCTGAATTGCCTAGGTTTGTCTTCTCTCCTAAATAACTGAAGCCGGACATCGTTTTACAGTGCCTGAATAGATTTGACTGGGGACGCCTATATTCTGAGTCCATAGAGATCTCTTGTGCAAAAACGGTCTTGTCCGAACAATTGAAATTAATTGCACTCCGTGGTGCAGCCAAGAAGGTCAGGATTTGTAGCAGAGTGAATCCGAGTTTTAATAAGGAAACCAAGCTGGCCTTCATCAGGAAGCAGAAGACCTACCGGAAATGGCAGAAATCACAACCCACCTCAGACCTTACCATCTTTAAGAAAGAAAGAGCTTACTTCCTGAAAAAGAAAAAAAAAAAGGGTAAGCTCTAAAGTTGTTCTCGATCGGTTGAAGAGGCGTAGAAGGATTCTTTCACATCATACAAATCATCATGTCATTGATTAAAAGCTCGTACAGGAATGGGCACAGTGCAGCTTCCTGCAGACAGATTGTTCCGATGCAGATTCCTCTCTCTCACAGGAGGACTGGTTACCTAGGGCGCGGATAAATGACATAGAAATATCTAGAGAGACCCTGATTGATGTCATTAATAAATTACCCAATAAAGGTATTGTTGATCCAGATGGTTTCCCACCATTCATAGTAAAAATATGCAGCCCGTACATAGTTGACCTTATACGTCACATTTTCAAACGAATCCTACAATCTGGAATTGTTCCATCAATTTGGAGATCCTATCGTGTCAAGCCCATTCCAAAGATTAGGAAACACAAATCTCCGAAGGGTCTGCGACCAATCTCCATCAGTTATTCTTTACTTACAATCTTTGAAAAAGCGATTCAGCTAGCAATTGCCCGGCACTGCTTTGGTCAGAGACCCGAGTACCTTCATACCGTTTTCCACAAGAGATCAACAACCACCAATCTTCTAGATACTCTCTTCAGAATCCAACAAGCCCTCAACAGTAAATCCCAAATCGAAATCATCTTTCTGGATTAAATCGGCATATGATAGACTTACCTTCCAGCACTGTTTAACATACTTAAGCACTACTTCGGTCTGTAAGATACCTTGCTACAAATCTTGAATCCAATTTCAATTCTCGAAAGTTACCTGGAGTGTTCTTTCAACTATCCTCTTCGCAGATGTTTTGGAACCTTTCCTAGCATGTAACTTTACTTTGTTTACTTATGCCAACGATCTGAGGTTCTACGTGAGTTAAAATCATCCTCATCAGATTTTTGATATTAATCGACATGCCTCTACACAGATAACAAACCTGGAAAACAATCTAGCCACAATTGGGCTGCAACTGAACCCTTCCAAATCTGCTCAACTATCGATAATAGAAAAATAATAATAAAAAAATGATGTTCAAATCTTCGTTAGCGGTGAAAGGGTGCAAAGGGTAACTTCCCATACAGACCTAGGCCTCACCTGGGATGTTGGACTCGCTTTCCAGCCTCACTTTGACAGGATGAGACAAAAGACGTGCGCGGCGCTTTGGGCAGTGCGTCAGGAGCTCGTTGGTGTGCATCAGCCAGCGCTGTTTGTTCGGCACATCCTGAGATACATTACCCCTATTCCTCTCTATGCATCTGCTCCGGCCTCCCACCTAAAAAAGTAACTCAGTCTGGAACATTGGTTGCTCAGATGGATGAACAGGGTAGTGGGCCACCCTTTTACTATCTTCAGATCCATCCTCCAAGCTAATCTAGGCACCACTCCCTGGAGACTTCTCATTACAAACAGAAATAGACTCACTCTGGCTCGGCTTATCACAGGTTGAATTGATGCTCCATCTGTTAAAGAGAAAAACATTGCATATCGTAATTGACTTGTTTCTAAATCTTCAGTTTCATTTTCTGCCTACTCCAAAGCTGGCAATAATTGTAAAGTATTAATCAGTCCAAATTTGTTTTGAGCAGGCTAAGAGTAGAAAACTTGTTTCTTGCTCTCATGGTAGCCGAGCATTCTGGTCTCTTGCCAAAGCTATTGGCCACATCTTTTGCCCATCTCTGCTCCCACCTCTGTCAAAACCAGATGGTTCTGTTGTCACTTCAGCTAAGGATAAAACTGACCTAGCATCCCATTTTTCTTCCAACTCATGTATCCCACCATTCCCAACACGCTCCATTCAATGCCTCCTGTGATCTTCCGTCAAAAGGATGTCAGAAGGATTTTGACGAATCTCGATGCTAGGAAAGCTCCAGGTTCCGATGGTATTTCTCCATTTGCTCTCAAAACCTGTGCTCCTGAACTTACTCCTGTTCTTTGTCGCCCTTTTTCACTTTCTTATTCCAAATGTGTTTTTCCTTCTACTTGGAAATTTGATCATATCCAGCCAGTTCCTAAAAAATGGTGACAAATCCCTCCCATCCAATTATTGTTCCATTGCAATTACTTCTACTCTTTCTAAAGTAATGGAGAAATCAATTAACCGCCAACTTTTAAACTACCTAGAAACCTTCCGTCTGATCAACGACCGCCAGTATGGATTCCGTCAGTGTCGATCCACTGGTAATATTCTGGCTTATGTTACCCATTTATGGACTAATTCAATGGAAAGGTAATTGAAACACAAGTAGTTACTCTTGACATCTCAAAGGCTTTTTATCGTTTTTGGCATAAAGGTCTTCTGAACAAGCTTCCATCTTATGGTTTGCTAACTGTTTTTAGTAATTGGTTATCCAGTTTTCTCTCTGATTGCTCACTGAGGGTGATAGTAGATGGCTCTCTCTCTCTCTCTCTCTCTCTCTCTCTCTAACTTCTCCACTAATGCCGGTGTTCCCCAAGGTTCAGTTCTTTTCCCCAGTCTTTTCCTCTTGTATATTAATGACCTTCTTTTATTGACTGGAAATTCTACCCCATAGTTTTTGCCGATGATAGCACATTGCATTCCACCTTCCATTTTGAGAAACCTTGTCCTACTCAATCAGCTTCAACTTCTCGAATATCCGCTACCAATTTCTTAAATGCCGATCTCCAGGTAATTCTCTAGTGGGGCAAAGATAACTTAGTTGATCTTAGTGCTTCTGTTTCTAAAACTCAGTCTTGTCTTATTTCTCGAATAAAGGATTGTTTTGCTCCTATGCTTATCTTCGGTGACACTTCGATTTTTAGGTAAGTTGATATATCTGTTTTGGGGATTACTCTCACTTCTAATCTCTCTTGGCACAAGCACATTACAAATATTGCTTAATCTGCATGTAAAACACTTGGTTTTCTCTTTCGCTGCCGGCGTTACTTTTCTTCCAAACAGCTGCTCACTCTGTATTCGCCCTGCCATGGAATATTGTTCCCACAAATGGGGTGGTGGCCCCAAAACCTCTCTCAGGCTTCTTGATTCCATTCAGAAGAGGGCAGTTAGGTTAATTAATGATTCATCTGTAACAGAGTCTCTCCACTCGCTTTCTCATAGACGCACTGTTTCTGCTGCATGCCTCTTCTACAGATACTTCCATGGGCACTGTTCTTCTGAATTCTTCTTCTTCTTCTTCTTTGGTCCTTAGCTGGCAGCTGGGGGAGGCGGTTGGCCACGCAACCAGTATGCTGCTGTAGGTGCCGCAGGGTTTCGGACTTGCTCTGTGATGTTCTTCCATACCTTACGATCCATGGCTTCAGTCCTGACCTGGTTAAGGTCGAGACGTCGGTTCTTCAAGTCATCTTCCACTTGCTTGGCCCACGTTTTCCTAGGCGCGGTCCGTTGGATGCTCCATTGGGTGGGTCGTTGTCTCCAAAGGAGTGTGGATGGTATTATGTTCGTGCCCATTCTACATACGTGGCCAAACCATCTGAGCCTTCGCTTCTGGATTTGGTCGGCAATGGTTGGTTGCTGTTGGCATCTGGCGCGGATGGTACCATTAGTGATGCGGTCGCGAAGAGAGATGCCCAAGATCTGCCGCAGGCATCGCATTTGGAATACCTCAAGTTTGTTCAAATCTAACTTGAGACAAATCCATGTTTCCGATCCGTAAAGAAGAATGGGCAGGATCAAAGTCCGGAAGAGTCGGATTTTAGTCTTTGTGGAAATGTTGGTCCTCTTCCACAGACACCATTTGAGCGAGGCGAACGCAGTGGCCGCCTGTCCAATTCTGCTGTGGATTTCCATGGTGGATGCAACTTTCTTCTCCTGAACCAGCGACCCAAGGTATTTAAAGTCCTGCACTTGCTCGATCTGGACGCCTTCGAGATAGATGGTGGCTTGCGACCCATCTGTTGTCAGGGCCTTTGTCTTACCAGCATTGATCTTCAAACCGTATGGCCGGGCAATGCGGGCAATGTCGTAGAGGATGTCCGTGGCTTCAGCGTCGTTACCGGCAAGGATAGCACTATCATCAGCAAACATCAGGTCAGTCACATAGTGATCCTTGTCATATTGTATGCCCTGTCTGTTTCTGAATGCTTGCCTCATAATGGCGTCGACCACGATGTTGAAAAGCAACGGGGAGGCTACATCCCCTTGGCGGACTCCAGTTTGGATGGTAAATTCCTCAGATAAATCATTCTGGATGCGCACCTGGCTGGTTAAACCGTTGTATGCAGTTTGGAGGAGTGTGATGACTTTTCGAGGTACATGTTCAACCTCTAGTAGTTTCCATAAGGCAGGCCGGTAGACACAGTCGAAAGCAGACTTAAAGTCAATGAAAACAATGACGGTTCGCTGTCCACACCGGATCCTCTCCTCCATCAGCTGACGAATGACAAAGATTTGATCACAGCATCCTCGCCCGGGTCTAAATCCTGCCTGTTCTTCTCGACTGGTTTGCTCGCGATGTTTTTGCAGTCTTGACTGGATGATCTTCATAAAGACCTTTCCGATGATGGAAAGGAGGCTGATGCCACGGTAGTTCTTGCAGTCCCGGTTATCACCTTTCTTGTGGATCGGTACGATAATGGCTTTTCTCCATGTTAACGGAATTTGTTCAGTGCACCAGATGGTTTTGAGGAGTGAGTGTAGTCGGCGAAGCAGTACATCTCCCCCGGCTTTGATCGCTTCTGTGGTGACTTGGTCCACATAGATTATAGATTACATAGATTATAGAAGCCAATTCTTCTGAATTGGCTTCTATAATCCCCGCTCTCTCTTTCAAAACAGTCCGAACACGTGCCGCCACCAGCCAACATCCATTTACTGTCCAACTTCAAACCCACAGAACCAACTTTTCATCTTCCTCATTTATTCATTCAACTGCCGTTTTCTGGAACAACCTTCCTTCATACGTATTTCCTGAAAATTGCAGTCTACAGAAGTTCAAGTCCAATGTCAACAAATATCTTCTTTCGTCTTCTCAACCTCCAACCCACGCACAGTACTAAGTACTATAGGTTCTGATACCTCTCGTGTTTGGGGTTTTCATAAAAGAAAAAAAAGAATCTGTATGTAATCTCTGGGTCAAAGAAGACAAGAGGAGAACACTTCGATCCTGCCTCCCTCTGCGGCTTAACCTTACAAATATTGATTCCCTTGGGGACATGTTCCCGGCCAATTTCCTTCAGATCTACAATAAATTAGGCATCCAGCATGATAAGTTCCGTGAAGACAAGCTGTACAGGAAGGAAATACTTGAGAACTGTTATCGGCTATTGTATCTATGACGATCATCTACACCTGGACTTTTTTTTCCTGCTGTATTTATCTTTCTGTTTATTACAAACTTTGTTTTTATTTCGAGCTCTTCTAAGTTCATGTCTTTAAATATGTTAGGTCGAGCACACTCGTGCTCTTGTACGTGTGTTTCCTCGTATACCTTAGAATGTGAATTTCACACCCTCCTGGTATATTGTCGTCTCGGGGTGGCCCACAGTTTCCTGGGGTAATAAACTGATAATAATAATAATAATAATAATAATATTATTATTATTATTATTATTATTATTATTATTATTATTATAAGTCGTGATAAGTTAAGTCAAGTATAAGCCATCAAATAATGTAAGGGTACCAAAGGGGTAAAGAAGAAAGGAAAAAATTATAATGTAAGGTGCCGAAAATAGTAATTGATTTGATATGTGTTGAACAGACAGGTGATTTTATAGAAATAAGTGAGGCTGTAGAAGTACTACTGATGTAAGGTGATGAAAAATATTAATTGATTTGATAGATAGATAGGTGACTGATAGACATTGGTGGTTTGCAGTAAGAGAACTGATGTAAAGTGATACCTGTTAAGGAAGGGAGGCACCTTTTTCTAAGCAATAGTTGGGATTTATGAATTGTGGGTGAGAGAATAAGGAAAAATGAAAGGAAGGTTTCTGTTACCATCGTAAGTTATGCATACATATGCGGAATATTTGAGAATAGTTGATGAGGTGCGTGAGATGGCGAATTGTCTTTTATCTTAGTTCTTATATATGTAAATTTAATTTTTTCTATGTATAAATGTAAATTTTGTTTTATATACGCTTCATAAACAATTTTTGTTCTTTAATTCTTATTATGAAAGATTTGCGTAAGTTTCATGCTCTGCTAACTCACCGCTGTACACGTCCCACAATTTGGAATTTTCTGAAATTATCAGTGGGAATTGCGATTTGTGTCCACCCCAGACTTCAGTAGAGTGCGAGTCAAAGACGACAATTATTTTAAATAAATAAAATAAAAAAATAACGGGTGACCACAACTCGAATTGAAGCGACCCCCTTCTCTTCAGACACTTTATCGGAAATACGAAAATAATTTACGAGAATCACCGAAAATACGAACAAGACTGAGGTTTCGGCGTGCGGGACTAAATAATCAGTTTTTGCCACTTCTGGAGAAGATGCGATTTGTGCCCCCCCCCCCCCCCCCCGTTGCCTTCTCTCAGTTTGCAAATAGTAATCGTCCGTTAGCGGCAATAATCTTCGGAGCAGCCAGAACGACCTTCGTCACTGACGGCAGCTTATTCCGTTCGCCCCTCATTTTAATTATTTTAATTTCCTCCGCACAACGGCGAGAGGAATTAATGAGAACCCGTTGTCTCCGCCACGACCTTCGATTTCATTTTGACCTTTCGCGGATGAGCGGCCCGATAGCCAGAGTGGCCCTGTTAGCTGACCAGATTGCGGTGATAAGCTGCGTTGCGAATGCGCGAAATACGACACTGAACGCGGGGTTTTGGTGGCCGTCACTTCATCACGCGCCGTTTACTTCTTCCCTCTAACAGCTGTTCGCCATTGGCGGCCGCACTTCTCTCTCTTCTTCTCCTCTCCCCCCCCCACGGTTCATTTTGCGGGAACGCCGCCCCTGAAAAGCGTGTAATGTGTTTGCTCAAGCCTGCCACTCTCGTCCTAATGACCCGTGTAAAGAGGTGTGGAGAACGCACGCGCGCACTGTCGACATAACACAATAGGCCGCGCTGCGAGGGTGGCGGAGAAACTCTAGTAGCCGTAATTAAATTAATAGGACGTGGATATCGGAGATGCGGATTCTTCGTGGGACGAGGAGGGCTTTTGTGCTAAATGCACTGCGGAGCGCCATCTTTTGATGAAGTACATTGCGCCTTTAATGCCGAGGGGAGGGGAACTTAAACGCTCCGATGTTACGATATCGAGAAACCGGAAATAAACAACAAAGGGTGGTGTAAAAAGCATCGGCAATTTTATAAACTAACAATTTGTTTTCGTTAATCTTCCACAATATTTGAGTTGTTTTCGATACAACGGTCGAAAATAAATTTCTCATTCGCCTGTCGGGACGAAGACCTCAGAGGAGTCATCCGCTATCTGTTTGGCAATATCCGAACGTACGGGTTTAAGAGGGGTGAAGAAACAGTAAAAAACGAAGCGATTTGAAACACAGTATGGAAACGAACTTAGAAGAGAGTAACTCTTCTTGTTTTGAAAATTACCGCAGCAAAATGTAAGAACGCGGAGATGTTTTAAAGAGCAGAAAATAAACTGCGGAATAACGAGCTATATGAATTGCAAATACACCAGCTTTAGCGGAGTATTGTGAGAAAAGGGTAATTAAGAACGAAACCTATCTAACTTGGAGTGGTGGAGCGCTGCATCCCCGGATCAATGTTAGTATCGCAAAAAATAAGCCGAAATAATTCCATAAAATAATATTCTGCGTTATATTTCACCATCGACCGTCAAGAGACGCTGTTGTGCCTTTAATGACGATGCCACCGCTTGGACTTACGATCTTTAGAAACGACTACCTATATTTGTCCGCATAGTCATCCTAGAGGATAAGTTTGGCTCACTGATTAATGTTATCCGATTGAAAACGATGCTAGTTACTTTAGTTTGACTACGTGGATAAAAGTACTCGTTTCTAAAGAGCCTAAGCCAAAGCGTTGCCACTATCAGTGCAGTCGTTGTTGTAAGGTTTTAGGAGCATCAGCGACTAAGGCCATATTGTTCCGTGTATATTTTCTGTAAATTGCGTGTGTTCTGCAGTTGGTTTTCTGTTTGCTAGACGAAAAACCCGAGTTTCCAGAGAACAACACACGTTATCCTCCCCTGAGACTTACTAACTCAGTCACGTTGTGAAAAAGACCCATAGAAATTCCTCCTGTCATCAAGGAAACGCAATATCCGGCACTACTAGGACTTGCAACTGCGAGATTTAGTCTGCTTTTAACACGATAAGAAGAGTAGCATTAGTGTAAAAATTACACTAATGGCACTATGAATTACACTGTAATTAAATAATGCAATTACACCAAAATTACATTATGAATTTTCGTCAAATTTTGAAACGCAGCAGAGTTAAGTAGGGCTCGCAGTTCTCGTAGATTATGGCTATTCAATAAAAGCGCAGAAGAGTGGAATATATCTGTGTAACGCTTTTCTACCTTTCACTCAATTTTGTTGCTTTCCGATCATTATTTCTGACACACAAATCAGATCTTGATTCATTTCTTCTTGGCAGAAGGTTCAAGTCATCTTCATTCAACTCCTATGAAGTTACTGTTTGTGGCGGATAACTTTTCAGGCGAAATTTGGCTCTGAAATTACGGCGAACTATATCCTGAACCGAGGCCAAAACAGAAAATTTAAATTTATTCATCGATCCCCATTCAAAAATTCAATTGGCCACTGAATTCAAAACAAAGAGAACACTTCGAGAAATTTCATACCACTACACATACATTTAGGACAGAAATTCTTCCATGCCACCACTCCAGGGATAAGAAAGAGGAAGGAAGGAAGAAAGGAAACCACAAGTTTCCTGCGGAAATGAAAAAAGTTTTTCTCCCACCGCTATTCCTCCGAACTTTTTATGGAAGTGTAAATAATTCTTACGATTTTAGGACAAACGATATTGGAGAGAAGAAAGAGAAAGCAGGGCTTTAGTGGTCAAAATGAGGCAGCTCTTTAGGCATTCGTGCATAAAGCTGATTGCATGGCCTTTCGTTTTTTTTTTTTTTTTTTTTTTTTTTTGATGCGTGGTTGTGTGTTCTGCGAAGCTAGAAACAAACGCCAGAAAAGTCGGTCTACTCCTCCTCTTCCTCTTCCTCCTCCTACCTTAAAATATGAACCGAAATGAGGGAGGGAGGGAGAAGATCTGGAAACAGTAGGCGTGGTGAGGGGACAGGCGCGAATACAGCCTGCGTGGAATGTCCGAGTAGTGGCGCCTCAATTAAGCCGTTTTACGCGGGGTTCTCTCGTCCTCCCTCCACCAACCGATCGTCCGTTACTACGGAAACGCCAACGTCACTGGAGGTAGTTCGGCAGGCGGCGCTGCAACGAAAACTTGGCTCCATCTGTAGGGAATAAGGACGAGATGGAGGGGAGTTAAAAAAAAAGCGGCGAGAGGAAAAACAGAGCAAAAAAAAGTGCTAATTAGCGGAGCGCGATACTTAGTTAAATGCTCGTGTTTTTTGCACAGTGCGAAGACCCGGAAGTGCGCCCGTTTTAAATCGCAGCGAGCTTCGGAGCGCCCCTGTTCGTTGCCTGCATTGCGACTTATTCTCATTAATGCATTCGAAATTAGCGCGATTCGTTTAATAAACAGCGCGACGCTACTTTGGGAACGACAACCGCTATAACAAGGAAACGCAGACATTAAGTAGATTATCTTGATTACTTGGCGTTTTGCATTCTGCTGCGGACCGAGACAGGCGGACATGATTAAGTAGTAAGTCAGCTGCGCCCTTATTATCGCCGCTTTAACGGTTCTCTGAGAAATAATTATCAAGAGGCGAGCTTAATTGGCGCTTCATGTAAGCCGACATCGTTCCGCTCGTGAGGCTGCGTTAGTTTAGTTTAGTTAAAAGTGGATGAAAAATTATCTGCGAAGAATGCGGACCACCGGCGGAGAATGATTTATGAAGGTATTGTCTCGTGCTAATTAACGAATTCACAGAAGGCGCCTCTCATATAGCACATCTCTCTCTCTCTCTCTCTCTCTCTCGAACTGTCTCGTTATTTCTTTCTTCCCCTCCCAAAAGAAAACAGACGTAAATTAATTATTTAATGGTATTTGATAGCTGACAGTCTGGTTAAGTTTTAATTATTTTTCCCTAATCCGCGATCGAAAATTTTTGAAGGTCACATAGGTCACCCTTAAGAAAAGAAATTAAAAGATAGTCACCCTAACTCAGAATAGTAAAAATTTAAAGGTCGCACAGGACACCCTATTCAACCCTATTCACCCTAAAAAAATATATATATGTATATGTACGCGCTACTCCAGAGTGAGGAAAATTTTGACGGGTCGCAGAGGTCAACATTTTCACTACTGCCCATACTAAAAGGAGGTTGTAGAAGGAGAAGAGTACACCTAATCCAGATTCAGTGGCGTATCCAGGTGTCATCGTAAGGGGGGGGAGGCATGCGACCAGGTCCAGGTATCATCGTAAAGGGAGGAGGGCATATGGCCCTTCTGTACACCCCTAAATACGGCTCTGTCCAGAGTAACCAAATTTTGAAGGCCACAACGATCACGCTATTCACTCCTTAAATTCCCTTTACCCGCTACATTTATTCCCTTTATTCTCCTTCGCTGGAAGAATGCAGCCTACGCAAGGATAAGACGCTCATTTTCTTTGCGTTATTGTGAGACCCATGCGATTATGGAATCCGCTCCTTATAACGAGTAAAACAATTCCACCCAGAAGGGATTCATCGCTAACGATGCGCAGTCGAAGAAATTAATTTCTTTTTTATATTTTCTTTTCTTTTCTTTAATATGAAAACAGGCGCCTTTAATGGGCTGATTCCTTTCTCTGTCCGCCGAACGAAACGAGATCGCAGCTAAATAAATCCTTTGAATCTCACAAGACACTGTTTAGGAAGAATACAGCGTGACGCGTTTGTTCCGCTTAAGAACTGGGAGTGTAATTCTTGCAGTGCAAATCTCTCCGAGAATCTGACTATGTCTTTGCTGAGAATTTACGAGATCGCTGTGTTCGTAATTCCCAACAACGAACGACTACAGTCCCAAGTCATAAAAGTTGACCTGTCTTCACGGATGAGTTTTCCTGCCGAACGTTTTAAGAGCAATGTGCCATAAACAGTCCAATTATGACTATTATCTGTTCACAGTTTTTTTTTTCCCTACCGATTCTAATTAATGTCAGTTGGATCAACTTATGAAAGTAACGCTGCAAGTGTAGATCCCCTAGCTCTCTTTACAGGAGGCCGAACATACACACCTCACCAGCTTGACGCACCGAATCAAATTTTGGATAGATCCATGATTACAAATACCATTCATCCCAATTCTGTTAGTAGACACTGTCAGGAAACTCCTACAGAAACTCACTTTGGCCCCCACTCGTGGGCTGAGGTTGTCGCCGGGCCGTCCCCTCACGTATCCATAGGAAACACAACGAAGGAAAAGCGCCAAACGGCAAGGATGGTACCTGAGACACGAAGAAACAAGAGATCGAGAAGATCATATATAACTGGGACAGCCCCAACTACTTGGCTCAAGACTAGTGGCAACGTAGCACACGTCGACCAACAACCCACTCGCAAAAGCCTATTCATCTCACGATTGGCTCCACACACAACCTCTGAGCAAGTTAAAAATGGCATAAGTGATAATTTGAATATATCCGTTGATGTATACCAACTACCCACAAAATGGCCTTCTTATTCATCTTTCAGATTAGACTGCAACAGTACCCAATATAAAATCCTGTGTCAGCCATCTACTTGGCCTCAAGGGCTCCTCATCAGGCCCTACTTTCAATCCTCGCCCGCCACCAGACTTCAGAGGCACTGCCAATCAAGCCACGGTCACATTCAGGGTCCAGTCAACCCCACTAGCTGACTCACTACCGAAATCATGAATGGAAGCTAATTCACAATAATTCCTGTTAGGATATCTGAAAGAAACACCTTAAAAAAAGAGAGAAAAAGACCGCAGAGGGTACTAAGGAATATCCCCAGACATAATAGCATCTCTATGCTATTCTATTCTTCCTAATCTCTTCCTGATCCCTTCCTGATCCCTTCCTAATCTCTATATTCTATCAGAATGCCCGTAGCATCCGTAACAAGCTTGAAACTGTAGAAGAACTTCTACTTCCGCACAAGTTTGATGTGCTCTGCATAACAGAAACCTGGCTTGGCCGAAATGAGGAGCATTTTCCATATGCAGTGTCGGCTGGATATAATGTGATTCTCTGCTCCCGACAGGACAAAAGGGGAGGTGGAGTGGGACTCTTCTACAAAACACCGCACATACTTGTTACTAAGAATTATAAAAAGCAGTCCACTAAGTTCGAAGGGCTAATTGCGTCATGCGAATTTAAATCTGCTCGCATTGATTTTGCAGTTATATACACCCCTCCAGGACCCGATGCTGAAACCGTCGACGAGATAACTAATTGGCTCATTCATGGGCTCCATCACTCAGCAAGGCATGTTATTTGTGGAGACTTTAACTTTTCCCCTCAACTTGTTCATCTTCAGTCCAGATTGCTAAATAACCTTCACCCATTAGGAATCCATCTGATTAATAATCTCCCGACCAGAGGTGATCACCATCTTGATCTTGTGCTATCATCAAGCAATTGTGAACTTGATTCTACAACAGAAATAGCTTTTCAATCTGATCACATGCCAATTTTAATTAACTTATATTTTCCGACTCCAAATTACAACGTCTCGACTCAGGTCCACACCAAGATAATAACGAGCCCAAAATTACTCAACATTACTAAATGTCTAGAAGCAGCCACTGCAATTCCTTGGAATGCACTTGAGCAATATGATAATCAACTCGCCTTAGACCTTTTAACTCGCTGGCTCATCACAATTTCTAATTATGCAGCCTCAAAGAAAATAAGGATCTCTGAACGTACGAGAGGATGGTGGACTCCTGAGCTGAGCAACAGTTTTAAGCTTAAACCGGAACTGTACAAACAGTGGAAAATGACAGGACTAGCTCCGGACCGAATTGCGTACTCCAAAGGAGGAGCAAGCTTCAACCGCCTCAAGTCTCAAGCCATAAAACATCACATTGAAACCACACTCCATAAGGGCTGTCCATCATACCGACAGAAATACTGTGAACTCCCTCCACAGTTTGATCCTGAAAGGTGGATGGACTTTATTGCACGAGTTCAGCAAAACCAACATGAGCCCAGTGATATTCCCATGTCTGATGATGATGTGCCCAGAGATGCACTTGAAACCATTGAATTAACAAGACAAGACCTTTTATCTGCGATTAATAAGTTGCCTGCAACTGGTACAGCGGGAATCGACAAAGAACCACAATTTATCATTAAATGTTTGAGCCCATTTCTAAGTGATCCCCTCCTAATAATTTTCAATAGCATATTACAATTTATCATTAAATGTTTGAGCCCATTTCTAAGTGATCCCCTACAGCGGGAATCGACAAAGTACCACAATTTATCATTAAATTTTTGAGCCCATTTCTAAGTGATCCCCTCCTAATAATTTTCAATAGCATATTACAATTTATCATTAAATGTTTGAGCCCATTTCTAAGTGATCCCCTCCTAATAATTTTCAATAGCATATTAAAAGGAGAAATTTTCCCTCCAATATGGAATTTATATTCTGTTAGGCCACTCCCAAAAGTTTCCCAGCCAACTGAAGCCAGGCACTTTAGACCAATCTCTCGTTCCTCGTGTCTATTGAAATTACTTGAAAAAACAGTACTGAAAACACTTACCATGCACATTCTCCCGCACAGGCCCCAGTAAATTCATTATTCGTTGCAAAACAGATCAACAGTTAGTAACCTGATTATGACTACTAATGCAATCCTTGGATCATTTGAGGAGAAAGAAGAAATGGCAATCACATATCTTGATCTACAAGCTGCGTTCGATAGTGTTCACATCTCAGCCTTGCTCAAATTCCTTCGAAATTACTATCACATCACAGGCCCAGTATTGAAGTTTTTGACATCCCTTCTTCAGAATAGAATCATCCAAATGTACATAGGAAAACAAAGGTATACTAGACAAATACAAGCAGGCGTTCCACAAGGAGGAGTCCTGTCCGGAATTCTTTTCACTGCTATCATCTACCCACTAATACACAATAGAACAGATATGATATCATATGCAGATGATTTAAAGATCTTCACAAAAATAAATTTGACCGATGAAGACAAAAACGCCACAATAACCATCAACAAGACCTTATCCGAAGTACAGCAGTACCTCACGAATTTTGACCTGCAAGTGAACCCTGAGAAATCTGCCATCATGGTATTCTCTCTTAAACCCATACCAACCATAATTCAGCCTGCGATTGACGGAGTCCCGATCCCCTGCGTTGAAAAGCAAAGAGATCTGGGTGTAATCTTCGACAGAAAATTACGATTTCATCACCATATAGAAGAACTCTGTGCTAAATTCAACAAGAAACGGTGGGTTGCCAAGCAGCACTTGCTACACATTTACAACACAAACCTGATAGAAATGTATATCAGGATGATGATTTTTGGAAGTGTACTGTATGGAGTAGAGTTGTGGGGCTCAGCTGCAGACACCACAATTAAACCATTAAAAGCCGCTGAATACTGGCTCCTGAAGTGGGCAACCTGGAAGTGTCATCTCCCACCACAGCAGCGCACAACACCGATGGCCAACGCGCTGAATTTAACTAGGTTTTCAGCATTAATGCACGAGAGAGGACTCATCTTCACCGTAAAAATGATTGCCGGGAGAGTCTCAGCACCCAACGTTTGGGACACCGTGTGCTGGCGGATTCCCCAACCAGGTATCCGCTCCACTCCCAAGCTTCTTGCTCTTCCTTCGAGACTACATTTGAAAGATCGGTTCCTCCCTTATCAGAAGCTCCATCTGGCTCAATCCCTGGATGCTGACTTATTTAAAATCATAGATGATAAAAAGTATAGACGGATCATCCTAGATCTGCACGTGGTCTCCAGAACTACCAACTGATCTCAGATCGTTATGGCGGGGCAAGAGACTCTCAGAAAACTGGACCCGAGAAAATCTTTTGTTATCACAATTTGTTATTTTTGTTATTTTGTATTAGTTTTCCTTTCAAGTCAATGTTATCTGCTATGAGTACTTTTTTTTTTTTTTTTTTTTATTATATAATTTGCTTATAATTAATCTTTACAATTCCTTTATTATCTCTGCCGTTTGTTAACCTCTGGCATGGTGCCCTGAAGGGTATTGTATGGTCGTGGTACCTGCGTGTACCGGTGAACTGTACAATAAAGATCTTATTTATTTATTTCTTTTTCTGTAACTGAAACGAGCCGTTGAAAACTCTATTGGAAGAGCGCTTGAACAAGTTGGTGAACTGTCAGCGTCTGAACTGCGCGGAAAATCTGTAAACTCAAAGTGGTAGCAAAAACTCTGAAACGAATATTTGGACTCGTCTCCAAGAGACAGAGAGAAATTCTTCGTTTATGTTTGTTTCTCCCGGTTGATAAGTTTTGTTTTGATAAGATCGAAATTATGCCAACAAAAAAGAAATGACAATCTCTGAAGTTTTGCTTTGCCGGAGCAGGATAAACCCACTTCAGGTACGTTGATCCCCGACATCCTTCCGCCTTAAAGTTTTCTTGTATAAAGATTCCATTCTAACCGCAAGCAGTAAATAAATTTAAAATAGTAACTAAAAGCTTTTTCCACCGTTTACACCACGTAAACATTGCCGAGGATCTTGGCCATAATGCAAGAGCAGTTGATGAAAAAATTCCAAGTTGTTACCAACAGACATTCTCAAAAATATCTGTTCGTTTACTTTTCATTCAGCCATCATACACTGGTCTTTTTTTTATTCTTTTTTTCAAAATAAAAAATCGTTCTCTCTGCTGTTTGCAAGTTGGCAGTGATACCGATGTGATCTCAATCTTGTTGACACTCCATTGCTAATAGACACCATTTCAGTTCACAGCATAATGGGTTGGTTTCCCATATTCTGTTAAAAGCTATTAATAATTATAGGTTCATTCTATTAAACTTTGGATTAATGCAATACTTTGAAAGAAATTGCAGTTCATAAGCTAGGATTATTTTCTATCTTCTCGGCGAATGTTAGGTACCACATCCTCTCCCCTGTTTTATTTAGTGCGAAGTTGGATATTATTATTTTGTTAGAGTATAGGGTTAAGTACAAGTCAGCTTTTTCAAAATTCCGAGTAATCTTTTCTCCAAATTTTCGATATTTTGAGTGTAAAATTCAACACTTTTGAATTCAACAGGATTCCAGCTCATGTTTTCCTGGTGCATCCAAGAATGAAGGCATAACAGAAACACAGACGATTTTAAAGACTGGATTAATGGCAAACTTCATATATGTAGAATAATTGTATAATATTTATAATGACATAAATAATCATATACGCTGTTATTGTTATTTGGTTTTTAGGAGCATAAGCAACCAAGGCCGTATTGCTCCGGGAATATGCGGTGGTCATTCCTTGACCTTTCCGCATCCTTCCGTATTTGGTGGTCACGGGCTCGAACCCCGGTCTAATCATGAAGCGTGTGATACGCACTGCTGCTGCTCCTGCCCACCTGGCTACGGAGAAGCCCCCCCCCCCGATATACGCTGGAATTTCAATCTAAAATAGATACATATATAAAATATAAACGCGGGAATTCATAAAACTCATAAAACGATTATTTAAAATATTTGCAAAAAGAATACATTTATTTGAAATGCTTTTAATCTAAATGTAAATAATTATGAAAACTTTTGAATGACTATTGGAGTAAATTCTATGAAATTAAAATGATGATACATAATAGGTATGGTTGTTAACAAAACATTCATTGCTGTGTGTAGACTTTTGTTCAATAAATATCCCAATCAAAAATATGGTGATGTTAGTAATGAATACAGAGTGCCTATTTATGTATGTGCAATTCTAAGTGCTAATACAAATAACAGGGACCTTAACTTAACTTGAGATGAAGGGAACCTTGAAACTCAATATAATGACCAGGTTTCAAATCCTTCAGTTGTATTAAAAAAGACCGGAAATCCTGTAATGGAATTCATTTTGTGTTCAGGTATATGGATTATACTGCGAAAAGTTAATCTGCATACATGGTAAAAGTGAAACATTTAGGGAATTCTACTGATGACATAATCTAATAGCCAATCCAATAAATGATATTAATTTCATACAAATCACACTAACCTTGTGCCTTAATAGTTTAAGATTGAAAGAAAATGGGTTGATGTAAATGACGTCAATCCATTTCTTCCACACACCCTTAAGCTCAGCAGATATGAACTGGAAGGAAACCAGATTGTTCACCATCGATCTGCCAGGTCGGAAATCATGAGACTTCGGCACACGATTTATGCACAAAGTGATTTTTTTTTCCGAATGATACAATCAAAAATCTTTAATACGCTGTTGGCTTGAAATATGAAACTTCGAAGTTTGAGCCGGGAGAATTTCATCAGGTCAGAAGCGGGAGTGCAATGGCACACTCTCTTTGAGTAAACCGGGGGTCAAGCCTTTGACTGCTAAATACGGTCGATCTGCCAACCTGCACTGGACCAGCGTGGCAGATTATGGTCCATTTCCCTCAACATGACTTGTTGAGGAGGCCTCCATCCTGCAGTGGATTAAGAATGGCTGAAGATTTTTTTTATTTAATGTTTTCAAAATATCGCACTCATTAATGGTAAGATATATGATCGCCAGTATGGATTCCATAATCACCAATATGGATTTCGTACATATCATGATTCCATGATAGGGATGATCGCCAATATGGATTCCGTCAATTCACTGGTGATGACGGAATCCATAACAAACAGATAAGTAATGGTATAAACATGGTCTTCTAAGCTCCCATCTTATAAATTGCCATGCACGGTACTAAGAATACCATAGGTTCTAATATCTTTCGTTTTTAGGTTTTTCATAAAAAAATAATAATAATAAGCTCAATTTTCTGTAGGCAACTCGTAAGAATTATCGCATAAAACTTTTAACGGGTTAAGAGTTTCGTAAGAGTTTGCCGTGTGATATTGGCCTGGGTTCGCGTTTCTTCAAAACGGGAGGGATTTTTATGGACTTCTTTCAGAGTATGAAAGTCTGATGATTTTGTAAAAGGGCTGCACAGTTTTTCATCTGTGGCAAACCGAGCAATATACTGATGCCTTAGGACCTTAGTTGCTCTGTCACAAAAAAAAAAAAAAAAAAAACGCTTCTGTGTATATAAATTATATCAGAGATTTATAATTTACAGAAATAGTTGGATTTGAATAGACCGTAATTTGAGTCCAATTGATCGCTAAATACAATAACGTTCTTATATAATCTGCATTCTGTAATAACTTCTCTATATTCTGCAATAACAGAAGTAAAAACTTCTCTGATCCCATGAATACGAAAGGAAAATGCATTATTGGTTTATTTTGTTGCTACAAATATGTTCACCTCAGTCCCAAAAACCCGTATCCTTCGGAGTCAGTGTTGACAATTTGAATACATTTCGTGACAACAAATGTTTACATTTATATTAAGCTGTTTCTTGTATGTATGTTTCTTCCTAAAACCAACGGTGTGATCCGTTTTAAACAGTGTCAATATTTTGGCGGCAATTGAAGCTTTTATTATTTATTTTGCCACATTTATGTACAATGTGTAAGCGCATATCAATATTGCGATATATAAGAGTCTGTATTATTCGTATAAGAAGTTTGTTTATTTATTTATTTTTATTTTTCCAGTTAGCTATGATTTCCAACAACGGTCCTCATTTATCTCAGTCCTCCAGATCTGCTGAGATAAATGAGGACGGTCTATTCTCCCCCGTAGGTGAAATACGAATTAGGGAACACATATAAACCATCATGAACCAAATGATGACTGCTACTTTCGTATGATAAATATATCAAAGTTTAAAAAGGCTGCGGATCGAAAAGACATAGTGTATCACAACATACCATCCTCTATTATTCCTGCTCTACGCAATGAAGACCTATCATTTCTCAATCCACCCTCCAAAGAAGAGAGTCTTCAGAATTGGATGATGAATCTGATAAATAGAAGAACTTCATATGGGAACTTCAAGGTGCAGACCTGAAAGGCGATTTCACTAAGTTACCTTGCTTTCTCTGCCTCTGTGACAGCAGAGAAATAAATCAGTACTACAGAGAAGAAAATGGTCTGCTAGAAATGAGTTTCACCCTGGTGCACACAGTAATCTGTTGGTTCCAAGGAACAAAGTTCTCGCTCGCACCCCTTCACATTAAGCTGGGACCTGGCAAAAGCTTGTTAAAGCGTTTTATCTCCAAGGTCACACCTTCAGGCAGATACAACTTTTATGTTTCCAAAACTGTTTGATGCAAAAGTTGAACGGTATCATATTTATTCGCTCAAGTTAAGCAGATGTTGGCATCACAAGACCTGTAAGACAAAACGATTGATGATAGGCAGAAAATTGATAAGTTGACTGAAAATTGTGGAAAAATGAGATGCACTATGTCAGTTACCCACTCTCACATGGATATTTTTTATTTTTTCTCAGACCAAAGCTGGGCGACGTTACTGAAGGGTGTGGGGAGAGATTCCAATAAGACGTACTTGCTACCTCTGCCCCATTAATATACAGTTACTGGAGAAGTACCAAAGAAGGGGGGGGGGGGATTGAAGCTATGATGGGTGGATTTTTGAAAGTCAAAAGACGCTTTTAAGGAAACTGGTTTGATTAACCGGAGGAAGGTTTCTACTGTTTAACTTGATATTTTAGCTTGTTATTTACTTGTAGCAAAGGTTAATACTCTGTTATAACATCTCAATAAACCTGATGTAGAATTATTGCATATTTACTTTTCCTTAAATTCTGGGTTAACCGTTGATGCTAGGCAAAAACTAATGTCATTTAGGAATCCAATTATTCGAATTCATAAAGAAATGGTAGCTAAATAAAGATAATTTATTTATTTAAACATTAAGAAATGCAGATAAACAGAGCCTTCTGAATTTTCACTGTACTATAATATCGTTCTTGAGAGGTGTATTTTGAAAACACTACCTGATATTACTCCTTTATTGATTGTCTGCACTGTTTTCATTTTTAAATTGTTTCGTGGTCTTTTATGTTCCGGAATTCATTTTCCAAGGGCGATCGAAGAGAAAACATTCATTCAGCAGGTTCCCAAAAGCCGAACTAATCCTGTATTTCTTCATTTTGTTAAAAGGTCTGATCATCAGGCAGCAGATGTCAAAGTATGTAGCCGCCGCTTTAATTAGTCTTAATCGATTTAAGACTGATTAAGAAAAGTACGCATAAAGATAGTGATAGTGCAGTAACAAGATAAATAGGGTCCTGATATATCACACACATTATTATTATTATTTCTCCCTGATTGGGGGTTCCACCTCGTGACGGGTATTGCTACCAAGTACACAGGGTGGTTGTTGTTATGTCCGGTGTTACTGTTGATCGAGGAAGTCTCTGACTATCCTATAGGTGTTCAGGATTGCCACCGTCTGGAGTTCCTTGTAGGTGTTCGCTTGGAGAAATATTGCTACTAGGCTGTTAGTAGGGTCTTCGGCACCATACCTGTGGGTGACACGATAACGACTTGTTATTATTATTATTATTATTGTTGTTGTTCTTATATTATTTCTCCCTGATTGGGGAATTCCACTCCGTGAAGGGTACTGTGTACTTGGTAGCAGTACCCGTGACGGGTACGGCTACCAAGTACACAAGGTGATTGCAATGTCTGGTGTTACTGTTGGTCGAGGAAATTTCTGACTATCCTACAGGTGTTCAGAATTGCGACTTTCTGGAGTTCCTTGTAGGTGTTCTCTGAGGGACCTATTTTTCTGCTAGGCTGCTATGATCGGGATGGTCGATATGTCGGTTGACACAATGATCGGAATGGTCGATACTTCTTGCATATTCCTCATCTCCTTGACTTCTTGTCTCAGGTTCGTGTACTTCCTAATTTTTACCTCATGGGTTTTCTGGACATTGCTAGTGTTGGGCACCGCTTTATCAATCAGGTAGGTAGCCTTTTCCATCTTGTCCGCAAGGGTTATGTCCGGTCTGTTGTGCGGGATGGTCTTATCCGTTATGATTACCCATATGGTGCAAGGAAGCCTGGGCTTCCTTGCACCAGCCAAAAAATATTCCCGAGTTACCCCGAGAGAGAGAGAGAGAGATCGGAATGGACTTGGCCGGGATCGGAATGGACACCTAATAGTGAGCCTGTGTCCCGTGTTTTCAAGGCTCCTTAAGATGCCAGTTTTGGAGTCTGTCCCAAAATTACACGTGACTACGATCGATGATGCTTTTTACTCGAAATTGGATTTTGTTTCTCTGGAGGACGTTTAAGGGGACTGATTGAACGGAAGAAAATAAAACCGTCCACCAACGATATGCGAAACTGAATAAGAAAGTACAACAGCAACACTGACACGGTTTTTGACATTTCTTTTATTATTTTTAAACACACAACCGGGTTGACACTAATAAGTAAATTCTGAAACACAAAACACTTCGGCAGTCATCGCAATGTCTGTAAGCACGCTGTAACCGAGGTTGTTTAAACGGAGGAACTTCTGGAGAAGATCATTCACACAGGTGCACACACGCACACGTACGCACATACACACTCTCTCACACACGCACTCCACGACTACGGCGTGTCTTTCTATTTATTCAACAGTCTTTTGTCGGAAAATCCAACGTTCATAAGTTGGGGTCGCCGTCAATAGCGCGCGCACGTTGTCCGGCACTGCCACCTGTCCCGCGGTACTGCTGTCGAGCTAATGGTCAGTCTCTCCCACCACGTCCACTTCCTGGTCCAGCAAACTGCTGCTGCTGTCGTCTCGCGCGAAGCCGTGGGTAACTTCCCTCCTAACTGCTAGTCCTCGGGCTTCTCCGTGCTCGCTCATTCTCGCCGTTGGCCGCTGTCCTGGTGCATCTTGGTGAGGTGGTTTACCGACGGTCTCTTCGTTGACCTTTCTCATCTGCTTCTTGTGCTTCATCCTGCGGTTCTGAAACCACGTCTTCACCTGCGGAACAAATGCACGTGACAGTGAGTGACATATTCGACACAAGCACATAAATATTCACACACGACATATATATATATATATATATATATATATATATACATAACCATAGAAATTAGAATAGGAATTAAAAATAATGCCAGCAGCATGGCAAGACAAGAGCGAAAATAGTCAAAATTAAACATAACGATAAACCAACAGGGAGGGAAGAGAGGGGTAACAAGAGTAAAAATATGCAGCAGAAAATCTAAGATAATTTATAACATCTAATTATAATTGATTAAATATCGAAAGCCAATTAAATAAAAATTTTAACTGCGCCCCCTCTGACGGGCACCAGGTCCAAACTTATGTGAGATATCGCTGACAGAGATGAAAACCACTACAATAAAATAAAACGAAAATAAAGCAAAAATAGACTGACCATTATCCCCACTCAACAGAGGACCACAACGCCAATAAAGGTCAGGGAATCGCTGCATTTCGATCGCCAGACAAATCATCGCAAAGGCGAGTCGATCGAGAGATCAGTCCGCCACCCGATCCTCAGATCGAACCGCCAATGCAGAGGACTTGAACAGCGGTGGTCCTGATGCAGCGAAAATTAAAAAATAGAACATATACGAGCACTCTAGTGCAAAGCTACACTACTGACAAAAGTAATCTTAACCAGATTATATAGACGAGTAAAGTGCAAAGTGTGTTTAGGGTCAAACGGCACCAGGGGTTTCCCCCATCTCCGTAGTTTACATTGTGGTGTAATACAGTTCACTGTAAAGGCCAGAGATTTAAAAGTATATGGATTTTGAGGTGTGTAATGTCGTGTACCGTTCTTCTTCTGGCCATTTAGCCGCCAGACCCCTGCTGAGGCCCGACGTTGCCCACACTTAGCCCCGTGGAGGTAGACCAGGTACCCAGTAGTTGTAGTTTATTCTGGCAGGTTCTGCCACCTAGTTTCCTGAGATTTCAGTGGATAGGACCTTAAAAAAAAAAAAAAAAAAAAAAACGTTTGCGTGGGTTGATCACTAGATTGAAAGACCGAAATGTGAACGAACTTAATTCGGAACTATTAAATTTTGACCTGTGGGGTATGCGCTGGCGAGCAGATGTCGATCGACTAGCCTTTACGGAGATTTGTCTCGGGATCGAAATGCAGCGATTCCCTGACCATTATTGGCCTTTTGGTCCTCTGTTGAGATGGGGCGTAACAGTCAGTCTATTTTTTGTTTTATTTTACTGTAGTGGTGTACATTTCTGTTGGTGATATTTCACATAAATTTGGACCTGGTGCCCGTCAGAGGGGGCGCCGTTAAATTTCTATTTTAATTGGCTTTCAAAATTTAATCAATTATTATTTATTATTCTTATAATTAGATGTTATAAATTATCTTAGATATTCTCCAAAATTTTTACTCTTGTGATCCCTCTCTTCCTTCCCTGTTGGTTTATCGTTATGTTTAATTTTGGTTATTTTCGCTCTTGTCTCGCCATGCTGCTGACATTATTTTTAATTCCCATTCTAATTTCAATGGTTATATTTCAAGCATCATGTAGAGGAATACGCTTTTTGCTGCCTCTGATGTTTGCTGTACCTTTTTATTTTATTTTTATTATGAATGATTCAGTTTCCAACTATTTTAAACGTTATTCAAATATATGTATAATTATATATACCGTATAGTGTCTCAGGAACTTTGCTGGTTTATGTTGCATTAATTATAAACACATGGAGTGAGAGTGTGTGTTTGAAATAGCGCTCCAAAATTTTAAACTGAAATACGTTCATGGAATCTAAATTTTTATAACTCTAATATCACGTGAATATTAAGATAGTTTATTTAGCTATTAACTGAATCACTATAGATTAAACTAACGCTTCGGGAACCTTGCCGGAATCCATCCTCAGACAATATATAGGTTGTTGCCCGCCTCCTGCTTGTCGAGTGTACAAATTCCGACTACGCGTTCTAGAGGTATTTTTTCCTTGGCAACCCGCCCTATGATAGCACTCACCCTAGGCATAATCCTAAACTTCCCAATTATACCATTAACTTAAGTTCCAGAACCTTCACTACAGCGGAAGTAAATAAATTAAATAAAGTTTAAACTTCGAATCCACACCAACCCAAGTCCCCACACTTAACATCCACAACAGTTTCATGAACTTCGGGGATGACCAAGCCAGGGATTCCATTAAACTCACTTCCATACAGTTACTTCAGAACACAGACTACAAGAAGACAAAATAGTCCTCATATCAAAAGCAGATACAGGACACACCACAGTTATCAGGGACACAAAGGACTACATCGATAAAGTGCAAGAGCTGTTAAAAGGCCCCAACCCGTACAGAACGTGCGGTCGGCATTGAGACATCAGGAAACCAGGAAGCGGGCAGCAGTCTACGTACAGTCTGAGGATGGGTTCCTGCAAGGTTTCCGAAACGTTACGTTAATGCATAGCGATTTCGTTAATAGATAAAAAAACTATCTCAATATTTACGTGGTAAAGATTGTCATTATAAAAATCTAGATTTCATGGGAAACCATCCTTCTCCAACTGTATTAGAAATTCTTTCCCTTCCAACCTGTGATTACACTATAGAACAGCCATACCTTAGCCTGTGCCTAAAATTTTATTCCGTGTCAGAAGTTAAAAACCTTCGTATTTAAAAATATTCAGAAAAACCTCGGCATCACTAATATGATTGGGATGTAAGAGAGTGGAATACCCCAACACCCGCCTTTCACAGTTTGGTGAAAACATCCAAAACTCACAAATACATTTAAATCTTTCACTGGAATAAACAGAATATGTGTGTCTAATCTCTGTCTCGCCCTCTCACTCATTTTGAACGAACGAATATTTCTCAATGTTTTGAACGAAAGAACTGCCAATTACATTTCAGACATCGAAATCGGTTTTCATTTCTTCTGACGACCGCTTTGAGCGGCTGACTGAAGTTTGGTGACTGGCGTTGCTCCCCAATCACCCGACTGGGAGCACTTTACGCTTTCTCTGCGCGAGATGGTTGTTTCCTTTCGTCGGTGGAGACTTTAAGGTAAGCTTCCTGGAGCGGGTCTGTCTCCTGGGCGAACTGATTCCGTTCCAAATCTTTGTAATCTGTTGTTCGCACGTCCATTTGCATTCGCTGCCGTTGCAGAACTTGCGTCGCTTTACAATTAACCCTAAAGTATAACCGTGTAGTGCAGTTAATGATTTGAAGACAATAGTTGAGCCAGACGGAGCTGTCGGATATCGGAACACAGCGGACGAGTGACAAAGCCGAACCTAGTCATAATGCTGCGCTCAAACCACGCTTATTAGTGAGCTGTATCAACGGCAATTACAGCAGTAAGCTATAATACGGGGATTTCTAAGTGCCTTCTATTATATGAGCGAATTAGGGCCGGTCCAAGTACGGCACAACTCGTGCACAAACCAAACCGGTTGTGTTCGCAATAAATGGAGCTGTGGGATTACTAATAATGCACTAATACGAAATCCGTTTGCATTGCGAAACAGCCACCGTGCGCAGCGTTTCGCAGATATCCCGAGGACAGGATGCTGCTGCTGCTGCACGCGCCATCTCAACACGGGCTGCTTTTGTCGTCACCAACACCAGACCCAGTCATTTTTCTGCCTCTTCACGAGAGAAAAACGCAGTAATAGTAGTGAAAACAGACTCTAATAAACCTCGAATAAATTGCTAAGTGCGCGAGTTTTTGTTTCCCCAAAATAGCTTAATGCGCCGAAAGGGACGAGGGAAGTATTGATTGCGTTTATTCGTTGGTCTGTAATTGGGAGCTCAAAGGCATTTCGAACTGGCAGAATGCATACTTAAATCAGCGTGGACGGACGGCAATCAGTCTTCTCCTTCGCTCTGTTATTTTGTGTATCACACCCATCCAGCTAATCCATTGGTTGTTCTCGGTGGCTCAACTGCCAACATAAAAAAGGTAATAAAGATGTCAAAAAATTATGGAAACCCATTTCATTAGGGCATAAGCAGAAGCGCACTAGAATTCTCGCCATTTTGCTTATATTGCTCTGACCGTGTAGTCGAAATTGGAAATTCATTTATTATTCGGATGGATACAATATCCATTCATCAAACCAAAGACAACGCTAAGTATCAAACTGCTCTCTCTTGGTTTATCGTTCTAAAAGATCAAACTAATCAGAAAGCACTCTTATACTACAATATCACGAATTAAGTTAATCTATTCACTTACAGTTGTCAAATCGCAGGATTTAAATCAATTAACTTAATTCATAACAATTACTTAATTCTTAATTCATAACAATCTTTAAAAGTTGAAATAGCTTTCAAAATAAGTTTTTAAATTTAGTTAAATTAAATTAAATTATTGTTGTTGTGGTGGTAATTATTTATATAGCGCAGTAGATCCCAGGCCGCAGAGCACTATGGTATGTTGGCACATGCACATTATTTTGTAATGTTGCAGCGTCATATAAGAAAAGCGGTTCTAACCCTTGTTTCTTGAAACTTCTTTGTGATTTTTATAATGACATCGATGAAGAGATAGAGGCGTGATGTTAAAATTTTCAGATTGGAATAGTCATTAATGATCAGTATCAAGAAGAGCTTCTTAAGGAAGACTTGAACAGGATTGAAGAATGATCAGAAGAGTGGCAGCTATGTTTAATATGACAAAATGCAAGTCATACCTGGGAAACGGGCAACACTTGGTGAGGTTGAATTAACAACAGTGGAGGAAGAAAAGGACCTGGGAGTTATGATACGGAAGATATGAATTTTTTTCTAAGCAGTGTAAACAGGCAGCCAGGAAAGTCTATGGTGTCTTATTCGATGATTTATTGAAACATTATTCTGTAGAAATAGATAGGGAGGTCATGACGCACTGTATAAGGCATTTATAAGATCACATTTTGAATACCGTGTTCAAGTAAGGAGATCTCATCTAAAAAAAAACATTTAGTTTCTTGAAAGGGTTCAAAGATGAGCAACTCGCATAGTGAGATCGGGAAAAGGATGATGAGGAAAGTTCCATTTATACGGGCTACAGAGCATGGCAACCAGGCACCACAAAGGTGACATGATTGAGGTTTATAAGACTGCAAGGAGGAGGAGTTAGTAAAATGAATGAAGGCGGAATTTTCACTGTTATAGAGAATTCCTGAACTTGGGGAAATAAATTTAAATCCGGCTTCCCCTTCTGAAATTAAAATCCGTGGCTTTAACTACTGCAACGTCTTTCTTCATCTTCCAACTGACGAATGCATGATCAGTTCCTGTATTTTAAGCCCTGTCACGTCACCTGAATTGTTAGTAATGATGACGTCAAGAATATTCTCACCCCTAGTACTTTATCCAATATGCTGGTACAAATAACAACCATCTAGTTTATTTTAAAAACAAAATTTCCCCATGGTGAGTTTTACTACTCCCACTTATTTCAATCAATCTGTGGCAGATGAAAGTCACCCACAATAAGACATTCAAACTTGCCCATTCCATCTACACGTAAAGACTTCCGTCATATTCTTCACAATCTTCTGGTCTGTAGGTTACTCCCACACTCACACCGGAAATGCCCGCAGCAATTTCCGTTTGAGTCCCGATGTCGCTGGACTTTGTATTGTATCTTGTAGCAACAATAATTTAAGTAAAATTTGAAAGTTAAAAAGATTACGAAATTTAAATTTATAATATATATTACAGAATTTCCGATAATAAAATATTGCAGAAATTAAACTTTTGACAAAACTTTAACCACTAATAAAGGAGTTAAATTTAAGCTACCGAACGACAGTTACGAAGTTCCCGACTAAATATCGATATCGGAATCTTCGAAAAGCTAAAGTTTTTCAAATACTTTAGAAATTTAAATTTACAATATACTAACGGAATTTAAATCAACAAAGTATTACAGCAATTGTACTGCTGACAAAACTTTTAACCACTAGTGAAATTAAATGTAAGCTACCCAAAGAAAGTTATAAAGTTCCAGCCAAAATATTGATAGCAGGGGCTATCCGATTATCCACCTGCAGCTTTCCAAATACTTAACTAAATACAAAAATAAACTAACCTTCGTGACTATAGGAATTCAAATTATATATTGACTTCAGTTTTAACCGGCAATGAAGAGCTTCGGAAATGCGCAATCCTCCCCCCCCAGACACGCACCATACATTTTATGGTGTGCGTGTGTTGCTTTACACCAGTGGTTTTTAACTTTTTTTTTTAATAACGGCACCCCTAAGTAATTTATTTTATTTTGTGGCACCCCTACTCAATTTTCTGCCTGTTAGATCCGATTCTTTCTCTCTATATATCCGTATATATGTATAATATTAAAAAATATATATGTTATACGATATTTATTACGATAATATAATTATAAAAATAACATTCATAATACAAATTATATATATATACAGTATATAATTTTATTCTTTATATAGAGGTTCTAAGTAAACATCAATTATAGATCACCACAAAATTAAAAAGATACTGTACACCTTTTTATAACGAAATAAACATATAAATTAAAAATTAATAATAAGTTTAGTAACTTAAACCCAAATTACGTGGTACCCCTGGAACGTTGTTGTGGCACCTCGGTTGAAAACCACTGCCTCTCTGGAGAAAAAGCAACATTTCTATTATGTCAATTACATGCAAACTGATCTAGATATCTCCAATTTGTAGGTTACTGCACAGTCATGTACACTGCTGATGTATGGGATTCTGCTGTCCCATATATCAGTTTATAAGGTGTACACATCGCCTATCCCCACAACAACGCACTACTGAATTGAGGTACTCGCCGCAGATTCGGCGAGTACCTCAACAACAACATAGTGGTCCAGAGACATTGGGTCAAGTACTGGGCCACATCACCACTTTTAGGATGTGGTACGGTGGCTCATTCCAACAATTCTGCAGGCACAAGCTATCTCGATGATTCAGCCTTTCAACTGTTAGAGAAAAATCCGAATAAATGTGCAACAGATTCAAAGTACAGAATCTCGTGTCTGATTGACGAAATTCAATAACAAGCTTGGGGATTAAATGAATACTGTATTCTTAATCATGTATCAGTTTATTTTCATGATCGTAATATTTTTTAGGAACTTCAAAATTATGGATGCCTACCGCTTTAGGACTCTATTTTATCGATGTTCACGACTTTAGTCAGCATAATTTTTAGATTATGTTTCGAATCAGCATTAGCTTTAGAACTTAAGAGACATTATGAACCATGTGGCCGTATTAATCTGATTGTCTTATAACCAGGGCTTTAGTGGAAGGTATACGCCGTATAATCTCTGGATTAGGTGAATAGCGTATACCTTCTCGATTAATAAGCACAATATACTCTCTGCATACGTAACATTCACAGAGTATACCTTCTGCTAATTTCACGACTACAGCACTGCTTATGACCCTTGAGTTCATTGCCTATAGTGCCCAAATTGATTCGCGATGTGGACTGTAAGAAATTTGACCAAGATTATTGAAATCTGTCACTTTGAAGACAAGGTCTGCCGATTGTGAGACCGTCTTGATTTTTAAGACTATTCATGGTCTCTTCATAGACTCTGCTAAAAAATATATACCATTTTTGACAGTTACGAATTCAAGTAGAACTTGTTCCCATAATTTAGAGTTGTCTAAAGTTTTCCCGAATTCTTGGAGTTAATGCAGAGCAGCCACGGCCTACCGCCGTCTTCGGAGAATGTAAAGCAAAGCTAATTTCGTTTTCTTTTCCGTATTTAGGCGTTGCTTATTAATCTGTTTGGTTTCCCACCCCTTCCTGGATCCCCTCCCTGTTTAAAAAGGCGTTTGCTTCCACAATTAAATTAATTTATAATGAACGTTGTTTTTAATTACGTATTATTAAAGTAATCTGAGTGCAATTAGCGACTACAAAGCTCCACTTCCTGGACAATTCGGAAATCGCCTTCATTATTTACCACGACTTCTTTAAGAACTTTCTGTTAACGACAACTCCCCCACCTCTATTTAGTAGGAAATGTTACGCAATCTTGTTTGTTGTCACTGATATGATGTTCATTAAGTTTTTCTATCCGACTGTAGAAATTACTTAATTAGTTCTCTCCACCGGCATTTTTAGGAGGATGCGATGGTTGCTTTGCAAACTCCTGCCGGAATCAGCCGCCCCCAATAGTTGTGGCCTCCACAAAAAAAAAAAAAATCCGCATCAGCGTCTCATTCACTAATTAATGAACCAAAGTAATTAACGATGATCGCTTTGTTTCAGGCCGGCTAATTTCCTCTTCTGTTTGTGTGCAGTCAAGAAGAAATCGGACATTGCACAGCCGAAGCCTAGAGACGTTTCATTGCCTGGTTTTCGTGCTGGTTACGTCACCGAGAAAATAAGAATGGTCTTTTGCTCTGGAGATTATCGAGGATTTAAAGTATCAGCGCAGCCGATTAAGTCATAGCTATAAAAAGGGAGGCTTATTGCTCCAAGTGCGTATCTTCCCCCCTCTCTCTCTCTTCTTGGTGATTAAGCCCATAAAGTATTTTATCTTTTTTGATGGTGTTCACCGCTTGCAATAAAGCTTTAGAATTGTTCTGTGTTCAGTCAACTCTGTTGAGACTGTGCATATGACAATACACCACTTTTTCCTTGCCTTTAAAAGCCTAAATTGCTTCCATCAATCATTTTACCATGAAAAGCTACGAATACCAGAACACTAACAAAACACTCATGTCATCAGAACATCTCGAAATATTTTTGTATTTTGGCACACCATTACTAAATTTGAAAGGGTGTAGGCACAAAAATTCAGGGGTGTAGATAGTCTATCCCACCAGTTCTTCAACTATCTATACGCTGAAGATCTCATGGAATTTGAATTCTTCAAAAGATATTCTGAAAACATGAGGTACATTTCATGAACTTAGTGAGGCTTGGAGGAAATACTCTTGCAGCCACGTAATCAGAAAAATTATATGTTTATTGTATACAGAAAGTACACTCACTCGCCAACAAATTAGAAACCATATGCAAACCTTGGGGTCAACAGATAATTAAACGTACAGTATGGAAATATAAGTGGTGTTACTGGAGCGCGTTTAGCAGGAGCCACAATGGAGAAACAAAAGAAATCACAAAAGATAGTTGTCGAAGGCAACTACAGTATCTCAAAAAAAGGAGAATGCAGTTCTAAAAGGAAGAAATGCGGAATTCCAAGAACAATTTGGAATTTAAACGAGACCCAGGAATTTAAAGAGGGTTGTGCGTCAGAATAAAATAAATTTTCAGTTTACACTCCGGGACGACCAAACGGTCAGAGGAGTTCACAGGATAGACAGAATACAAGAAACAGCACCGTATTCAGCAGTCACGGGCTTGAACCTCGGTCACTCAAGGCACGATTACTTATTCACCCGCGCGCTTAACAACTAGGCTACAGCGGCCTTAAAAGGTCCGCTGTTCAGCAAGTAACTTAAAAATTATATTTTGGCAAAGACTCATTTCCAACTGAACTATTCAGCGCGAGTTGAAGAATCTCGGATTTGGTAGTCGTGTTCCCATATGAAATCCAGTTCCTTCTGTAAACAAATCTTTAGATTCTTGATATACACTTTTTTGATTTTTTAAAATAAAAACAAATACACTTTTTGCACCAATGGTAGGATGAACGTGTGGCGTGAACCTCGAATTCATGGATACAGACTATCTCGTGTTCACCATTCAAGGGACTGGAGGTGGTATCATGGTATAGGATAGGTTTTGTTGGTAGACTGGTTCCACTCATACCGTTAGAAGGTCGTGTGTAACCTCCAATTATTTTTTTCTCTCGTATCTGAACAACTTCACCCTGCAATGCGTCATTTTTACTCGGATTGCGTGTTTTCTTTCAGGGCCACATCGCAACTATCGAACATTTACAAGCATTCCAAAATGTACCCTAGCTGACTAACTTCCCAGATATGAAACCAGTTGAGAATGTCTGTGACATATTGGAAAGTGCGGTTCAGCTTTGTAGTTCTCTAGTGACCAGCTGACAAATGTCCTAATGGAAGGATGGTGATATCTGGAGCTAGCCTGCCTTAGACACCTAGTAGAATCCATGCCACAACGTGTGCGGGCTGTAATTCGTACAAAAGGTGGTCCTACTTGATAATGAATAAGGTTTCTAATTTTTTGGCCAGTGGGTGTATGTGCAATGCGAGGATGGTGGCATTTTCAGTGCCTTTTTGCAAATGTCGTTTTTAGACGAATTGCATAAGTATCCGTAAATCAGCTTTCATATTCCTATTCCTATCCGTTTTTGGTTATACTGTATTTAGTTAGAGCAAAAAAAAAAAAAAAAACTGGATCGAATTAAAGGATTACGTTAAGCATCACTTCTGTAATTTCTGAAAGAAATTCCGCTTTGCTGGATTCAAAACTTTACGCGAGCTACTCAACGTAAATGATGATTATCTATTTATGATAGCAATAATCAGTTGGCTATTTTTCCAAACTTTCTTCCCAATTTCTGAACACACAGTGTAGATGAAAAAGTAATTTTTGATAGAAATACAAGTACATACAAGTATACATACAAACATTGGTGGACTGGTCAGGGTGCCAACTTGCACGATGGCAAGTGGGCCCCTTAAACATCAGACAATATGTTAAAAATGTTAATGACCTTTTAGTAGCTTGAAAATATGATTAAGCAAAAATTAAACGATAGCCTTATAGTTGTAGTAGTAGTAGTAGTAGCACTATAGACCGATCTCCACTGCATCCACGCTCCTAAAGCTACTGGAAAAAGTCCTTCTTCCGCATATAACACGCCATCTTCTTCCACAATCATCAAAACAACTCCATTATGTTCTCCCTAATAGATCAACTGTCTCCAACCTTCTGGCAGTCCAAACGGAAATTGTAAATGCATTTGAGGCCAAATCAGAAATGGCGGTTGTTTATGCCGATATTGAAGCTGCTTTTGATAGCCTCAACATCTCAGCCCTTCTGAATCTCCTAACCAATTTCTTTCGGATCAAAGGTGACGTTTTCGCTTTTCTGCACTCGCTCCTCCGGAACAGAACAGTGTACCTCACTCATCGTAACCTCTGCTATACCCGATCCATCAATGCTGGTGTGCCGCAAGGTGGCGTTTTATCGGGGTTACTTTTTACCGCCCTCCTTATTCCGTTTGTGTGTAACAGTGATGATGTCATTACCTACGCCGACGATATAAAGTTCCTAACGGAAATACCCCCATCAGCCGACAGGGGAGTGATCACATCGGAAATCTGTAATAAGATCACAGCTTTCTCTAGCCATCTCAACCATTTCGGTCTCAAACTGAACCCCCAAAAATCCGTTATTATGGTTTTTTCTCTGAAGAAGTGTCCCACATCCATACAACCCTCACTGCAGGGTGCAGTTATTCCAAGTGTTACTAAACACAAAGATCTCGGTGTAACCTTCGACCCAAACCTTAGGTTCAACTGTCACATCGAATGTGTTCTACGCAAGATCAACCGAATGCGCTGGATTGCCCGTCAACATCTTCTTCATAACACAGACGCAAGAACCACAATCAGATATCTGGAAACCATTGTGTATCCTACCTTTCTGTATGCCTCTGAAATATGGGCATCCGCAGTACCTTCTCTCATGAAGCCCATCTTCGCCAGTGAATACTGGATATTGAAGTGGGCAACCCACAAACATCGACTCCCCCCTCAGCAGAGGACCACCAGCATGGCCGACCAACTCCAAATCCCGCGGCTGCCTCAAATAATCAGCATGAGGAGAACTGTGACCACAGTCAAAATGCTGGTTGGCAAAATCAACTCCCCTGACTTCTGGGATATATGCCAGTGGCATGTTCCACTTCCGTCCTTACGAGCCACCCCTCTTCTTCAGCTACAACGGAACAGGCTGAAGATCAGTGACAGATTCCTACCTGGACAAGTACTTCCTACAGTACAAGCCCTGCTAATGCTCGGAGTTGACCTGCAGAAATTCGCTTCTGATCGCAATTACAGGCGCTGGTTGGCCGAACTTGTTCCCCTTTTGTTTGGCCCCTGATGTCGACTCATACTGATATCTCCATCTGCTATCTCCTATGAGGTGCATAACGGCACGTCGCAGGCAAATCGACGAACTGTCTTCACAAGAAAATGCAATACCGAACAATAATGTGGCACTGTGAAATTTTCTGACTTGTGTGAATATGCTTAAATATGTGCTTTGTACATATGAACGTGTACATACCTTGGTGTACTGTCTGCCTCACAACTATGTACATACTCATACCTATTGAATGGCTAATGCTACGTTTTTAATTGTTATGTAATATTTTATACTGCACAAATTTTTATACTGTACATATTTTTATATTACCCCATATCATTGTCAAGCCCCTGGCCTCCTGGCTGTGGCGGGCACATTATTGTATCTTTACTGTACAATAAAGATTTTCTTCTAGTAGTGGTGGTGGCATGTGATGCAAGAAAGGAAATGTATGAGCTTATGCAGCATCAGCCAAAAAAAAAAAAAAAAAATCACACCATTCCCTCCAAATGCCTGTCCAGTTCCTCCTTAAATTTATTTAACCTATCAACTTCCACAACGACAGATGGAAGTTTGTTCCAGCAATTAACCACCCGCTGGCTAAAGGCAAATTTCCGCATATCTAATCTACATCTGTCTTTTCTTAATTTGAATTTATTTAGGTTCGTAATCTGAACAAGTGGGAGGATCCCATCAGAATTCAGCGTGCTCAACCCATTCAAGGCCTTATACACCTCAATCAGATCACCGCGCTGGTGTCTAGTCTCCAGCCACTGCAATCTGCAGAACTTAAGCCTCTCTTGGTAAGAGGAGGCAAAGGGGCCCACCCTCTCTTGGGTGGGCCCCTTTGTCTCCTAGCAAGCAATATTTTTAGACCCAGTCCGCTACTGCATACAAATACATATATAATTAAATCATTACATTAAATTAATACGTAAACATAACTTAGCATTAAGATATTCTTGTAGTGAACTCTGCTAAGTAAAAATATCTTTCGTACCATAATTTCGTTTCATAATTTTGTACAAAAAATATATCGGACACTAAAAATGAAAAGATGAACTGCATCAGAAAATATTTTATTCTTGTCTGGTGACCAGCTTTCATTAATTTATATGTAAACCTTTGTAACTTAAAGCAAGATTCTATTTTTTTGAACAAAACACAAAATGTTCAGTTCTATAAAATTCTTCAAAATGTTTTTCACAAGCTTATGCAGATCTAAAATTTCCTTAAAATGTTTCTGACAACTGTGCGGTTCCCAAAATTCTTTAAAAATGCGTGAAATAGTCGTCGCAGGTCTCATTTCTTTAAAATGTCTCTGACATTTTGTGCTCTACGAATTCAGAAAATGGATGCGTTCCCTGTACCGTGTCAGTCCGTCCTCATTTAACAGGGGGGGGGGGAGCTCCCGGTGGACGGATTTTCATGAAATTTTATATTTGGCCTTTAAAAAACATTTGTCGAACCGCTCAAATTTCGTTGAAATCAGAAAAATAGAAATCCGGCAAATAATATTTCTTTCTTCCGTACAAATTGTGTGGGCAAAAAAAGATTATATGTAGTTTTAATTCGGTATTTTTAACCTTTGACAGGTAAGTATTGTTATTTAAGACTCGTGAATGTGGTGTCGCCTGTGAACAGATGCATGTATATAGAGAAGGGGGGACTTAAAAGTATATGGGAGAAGAGTAATGAATATTATATAGTTGTAATTAAACTGAACGGCTAAGTGAGAATGTAAAACTATAGAGTTTTATTAAGTGTTCTGTAAAGTTATAACTTTAGTAATTAATTGATAAGAAGATAACTGCATTTCCTTTTCATTTCAGTTAATCACAAAAAAAAAATAAACTCATTTTATGAAAAAAATAGAATGTATCTGAAATGTAGAGTACTGTGCACATTAACTAACTTGTTCTCTGTAGAAAGTCGCTCGGTTCTCATACCGCAATATTGTTTCGAGTTCAGTGTTCTATGGTAGACTGAAGATGCTGCTGCAGCTAATTCCATAGAGGTTCACATGAAAGAGACGACAGGAGAGGTACTCTTCACTTTTTAGAATACAGCACCTGACACCGAACGCTTATCTTGGAAGTTTTGTTTGTTTATTTATTTATATATATACCCGTTTCTCACACACGGGGCACACAGACCCTAAATAAAGGTGAGAACGCTAGGAGTTACAGAAAATACAAAACAGTAATAATCAATAGAAAACTAGAATTAAAAAATATATAAAATTTACATTAAGAAAGCAGAGTAAGGAGCAAATTCTTATAGATAGATGGATTAAGAGTAAAATCAATATTGTAGTTATTCATTACGTGACAGAAACGAAATAGAGGACTTCGAAGTAAGTGATGAGGACGAGAGACGGACAGGCAGTGAGAAATTAATTTTATAACGAGAATTCAAACGGGGTATAGCGAAAGGTATTTATTCAAGAAGAGATGGAGAATCGATAATGGAGTTTATGATATTGTAGACAAAAAGAGACCCATGGAGTTGTCGTCTAGAGTGAAGAGGAATGATTCTGAAGCGACCACAAAGGGCTTCATAATTTCGACGGTGAAAGGCAAAATGTGATTTCGATAGCGTAAGAATTTAATGGATTTAATTTGAATTCTCTCAATTCTCTCTCAAGAATAGGAACATTGAACAATGGGACGATGAATGGAAAGCGTAGAGAGATTGTGGATTTGATGCAAAGAAGAAGAAGAGTGAAGATCCTATGCCTACAAGAGACAAGGTGGAAGGGAAATAAAGCAAAAGAGCTCGGTGAAGGGTACAAGTCGTTCTTTAGGGGAGCGGATGAGAGAAGAAGAAATGGAGTAGGTATTGTAGTTGATAAGGAGTTAAAAGATGGAGTGTGTGAGGTTAACAGAAGGAGTGATAGGATTATGAGCATCAAACTGGAAGTGGGTGGACCACAATAGTATGTGCGTATGCCTCGTAAGTAGGATGCGGGGAAGAAGAAAAGGACAGTTTTTGGATGGAAATGGATGAAGTGGTCATGGCAATACCTGAGAAAGAGAGGTTGATTGTTGGGGGCGATTTAAATGGACAATTTAAGAAGAAGCAAGAGAGAGAAAGGAAGAGTGTATGGAAGGTGGAGTATTGGGGAAAGAAATAGAGAAAGGGAGAGGATAGTAGAACACGCAGTGGCAATCGACCTGGCGATAGTTAACACCTACTTCGAAAAGAAAGAAAGCCAGCTGATAACATACAAGAGTGGGGAAAGGACAAGCCAGATTGACTATATCATATGCCGTGGGAGGCATCTAAAGAAATGAGGAACAGCAAGGTGATAAACGGAAAAAGTGTCTGCACAACAAAGATTGCTCGTGGTCGATTGGGAGGTTGCAGTGGACAAAAGTAGGAAATATTCAAGACAGGGGGAGAAAAGGATAAAATGGTGGAGATTGAAAGAGCAGGGTTTGCGGAAGGAGTTTAGGGAAAAGCTGCTAAAAGGAATAAAGTTCTCGGAAGACGTGCAAGAGTGATGGAAGTTAAATAGTTGTATCATAAGGAAAGTTGGAGAAGAGTTGTTGGGAAAAACATCAGGAAAGGGAATGCCGGGGGGAAAGGAGGCTTGGTGGTGAAATGAGGAAGTGCAATCGGTGATAAAACAAAAGAAGGAGATGAAGAAAATATGGGATTTAACAGGTAGCCCAGGAAGATAAAGAAGCATATAAATTAGCAAAAAGGGCTGTGGCAATAGCAAAGGAGAGGACAGTGGACGAGGCCTATGGGGAACTGGAAAGGAAAGATGGAGATAGGCAATTGATGAGAATAGCCAAAGCGGGAGACAAAGCATCGAAGGACTTCTCATCAATAAAAAAGATAAAAGATGAGAGGGGAGTGGTTATACAGGATTAGGAGAAGGTTAAGGAAAGGGTGGAAAGACTATTTTAAGAAGTTATTAAATGAGGAAAAGCCAAGAGCATTATGCGAGAATGGAGAGACGAATGAAAGAATAGTGGAAGGCATAAGCAGGAAAGAAGTGGAAAGAGCACTCAGAAAAATGAAGAGGGGGAAAGCTGTGAGAAGAAGGGATCGATATCCTATGGGACTTTATGGAAAAACTGTGGCAGCAGGAGAGGATACCCGATGAGTGGAGGGAAAGTATACTTGTGCCAATGTATAAAGGAAAGGGTGATGTGCAGGAATTTGGCAACTACAGGGGAATAAAGTTAATGTCTCATTCGATGAAGATCTGGGAAAGAATTGTGGAAGGAAGGATAAGGCAGGAGACGGAAATAGGAGAGGAACAGTTTGGTTTCATGCCGGGAAGAGGAACAACAGATGCGGTATTTTCTTTAAGGCAGGTGATGGAAAGATACACGGAGATGCAAGTAGAGTTGCACATGGTGTTCATAGACCTGGAAAAAGCATATGATAGTGTGCCCAGACAAGAGGTATGGAGATGCATGAGGGAGAAGAGTGCATTAGAAAAGTACGTAAGGCTTGTGAAGGAAATGTACGAAGGAGCGGTGACTCAGGTTAAGAGTAGTGTAGGTATTACTGAGGGGTTCTCTGTAGAAGTTGGACTGCACCAGGGATCAGCTCTCAGCCCATATCTGTTTGATCTGGTAATGGATGTGTTGGTGAGAGAAGTGAAGAGTAGAGCACCATGGAGTATGTTGTTCGCGGATGATATCGTACTGTGCGAACCATCCCAAGGAAAGGTAGAGAAGAAATTGGAGGAATAGAGGAAAGCGTTGGAAGAGAGAGGCATGAGGATAACTAGAACAAAGACAGAATATATGATATTGAATGGAGAAGATGAGAGTTATATAAAACTGCAGGAGGAAAAGCTACCATCAGTTTCGAAATTTAAGTATCTGGGATCGAACTTTGAGCGGGATGGAGGATTGAGTGCAGAAATACAGCACAGAGTGCAATGTGGATGGATGAACTGGAGAAAGATGAGTGGGGTGCTGTGTGATAATAAAGTAAATTGTAGAATGAAGGGAAGAGTGTATAAAACTGTGGTTAGACCGCGGTGGTGAGACATGGGCGATTACAAGGGCCCAGGAGAAGAAGATGGAAGTGGTGGAGATGAGGATGCTAAGATGGATGTGTGGTGTGACGAGGAAGGACAGGATAAGAAATGACTACATCAGAGGTACGGTTAAGGTAGGGCCTCTGAGTAAAAAAATGCAGGAATCTAGGTTGAGGTGGCTTGGACATGTGGAACGAAGAAATGAGGAGTATGTGGGGAAGAGGTGTGAAAAGTTGGAGGTGATAGGGAAGAGGAAGAGGGTCCTTCCATCTCAGCTTAGGTCACCACCTAAGCTGAGATGGAAGGACAAGGTGGCAGAAGATTTAAAAGAGAGAGGATAGAGGACAGAGGAAGCCCAGGATAGGGAGGAATGGAGGAAAAGAATTAGGGACGGAAATGCCGATCCCATATAAACGTGGGAAGAAGGCGAAGATAAAAAGAATTTGAATTCTCTCAAGTCTGTGAGAAAGATATTCCTGTTGTGGGGACCAAATAATAATCAAAAATGGGAAGTGAAAGCTGCTTGCAGAGATGAATTATAACTTTTGTCACTCTTGAAAACAGAGGAAGAACGCTTGATTAATCCAAGAAGTTTGAAAGTGTGAGATATTACGTGATCGACGTGGGAAGAGGGATGAAGGTCAGATCGAAATAGGACACCTAAATCCTTGAACGTATCAGTACTTGCAATTAAAGACGTAAGTTATAATCCAATTTAATACAAATATATACTAACAAAATCAGTAGCTTTCGAGATGCGTGTCTCTTCGTCAACTGACAAATTAAATACAAAAATACAACGAGCTGAGTGAGGCATGTTAATCATGCGTCATTGTTGTTGCACGGACGTGCGCTGCTTTCTACACCACTGATCATCCAGCAATAAAACGGTTGTCTCTAGGATGGGATGTAGACGTATGCCTTTCTGCCGATTTAATGCCTTTGGATTGTTTACTATGTTGAGTGACTCTAGCCATAGGCGGTGGCGAGAGTGTCGTGAGTGGTCTACTATTTCAAAGTCGCGTTTGGGGTTAAGATCGTGGTTGGTGGCCCAAAAATGTTCCGCGACCGCGGACTGGTCAGTTTCGGCAAGCCGGATTGCTCTGTCATGTTCCGTTAGGCGATCCTGGAGACGCCTTGATGTTTCTCCTATGTAGCAACTGTTACAGTCTCTACAGGTAGTAGTAGTAGTAGTAGTAGTAGTAGTAGTAGTGGCACATGATGCAAGAAAGCAAGTGTAGGAGCTTATGCAGCATCAGCCAAAAAAAAAAAAAAAAAAAAAATCATCACACCATTCCCTCCAAATGCCTGTCCAGTTCCTCCTTAAATTTATTTAACCTATCAACTTCCACAACGACAGATGGAAGTTTGTTCCAGCAATTAACCACCCGCTGGCTAAAGGCAAATTTCCGCACATCTATTCTACATCTGTCCTTTCTTAATTTGAACTTATGTCCCCGTAGGTTCGTAATCTGAACAAGTGGAAGGATCCCATCAGAATTCAGCGTGCTCAACCCATTCAAGGCCTTATAGACCTCAATCAGATCACCGCGCAGGTGCCTAGTCTCCAGCCACTGCAATTTGCAGAACTTAAGCCTCTCTTGGTAAGAGAATCCCTTCATTCCCCTCACCAATCGTGTTGCTCTTCTCTGTACACGCTCAAGCAAATCTACATCCTTCCTAAAATGAGGCCTCCAGACCTGTACGCAGTACTCAAGGCGTGGCCTGACCATTGCCTTATACAGAGGGACAATCACCTCCTTTTCCCTGCTAGCAAAATTCCTATATATCATTGACAAAACCCCATGACCTGCCCTAGCAGCCTGTCTGCATTGCTCAGAAAACTTCATATCTGACTGCACAATTACTCCTGGGTCTTTTTCATTTTCTACCACCTTAAGTGTAGTACCACACAGTTGGTACGTTTCTCTGGGGTTACTTCTACCCATATGCAGTACTTTGCATTTGTCAAGGTTGAACTTCAGTTGCCACTTCTTAGCCCTTCTGCCCAAATTATCTAGATCCTGTTGCAGTAGCACACTGCCATTACTGTCATTAACAACCCTGCCAACCTTTGTGTCATCTGCAAACTTCGACATTAAGCCTGATATACCTTCATCAATATCATTGATAAATACACAAAACAACAGTGGACCCAACACCGAACCCTGTGGGACTCCACTAATAACATTAGTCCATGAAGAGCAGCACCCATTGATTACCACCCTCTGTCTTCTCCCACTTAACCATCCTTTTATCCATTGTAGCAACTTACCCTTAATACCATTCTGCTCCAATTTGTACAGTAGTCTTCCATGCGCAACAGTGTCAAAAGCTTTCCTGAAATCCAAGTATATGATATCAAAATTATTTTTCGCATCCAGTTCCTTTGTGACCACATCATAATAACCAATCAAATTTGTCAGACAAGACTTTCCCTTAACAAACCCATGCTGTGTTTGAATTATTGCTGCAGTCTTGTCTAGATGATCCTGCAATGCATCTTTAACCAGTGACTCCATTATTTTACCCGGAACAGAAGTTAAACTAACTGGTCTGTAATTACTCGTGTCACCCTTCGATCCACCTTTGTGAATTGGGGACACATTTGCACATCTCCAGTCCGTGGGAACCTCCCCTGAGTCCAAGGATGCTCTCATAATTATGGCTAAGGGTTTGCTTAGTTGCTTTGCCGCCTCCTTTAAAATAACTGGATAGATCCCATCCACCCCAGGTGCCTTTCTTATGTTTAACTTCAACAATTTCTCCTCCACTTTGCTCTCAGTTATTACAAAATCATTAAGCACACTGCTACAATTTGATAACCTTCTTCCATTTTCAAACTGTAATAATTCCTCACGTGTGAATGTAGATGCAAAATACTCATTCAGTTTGTTTGCTATCTGAGCAGGATCATCAACAGTCGAACCATCGATGTCAAGTGGACCAATCATATTCATCCCCTTCCTTTTAGAGTTTATATAAGTAAAGAAATCCTTGCTGTTTTTCTTAGCATCCTTTGCCAAAGATTTCTCGTAATCCGCCTTCGCCTGCCGAACCTCCTTTGTGACCTGATTACAGACTAGCTTATATCTGCCACAGGCTTCTGCGTCACCTGATAATTTATATGCATCCCATGCATTTTTCTTCTCTGTCACGAGTCTCATTAGTTCATTTGATAACCATTTAGGCCTAAACCTTGAACGATATTTCTTAATCGGTCTATAAAGTCTAGTAGCTTCCACGATTAATTCCTTGAATGCTTCCCACTTAGAATTTACTGTTTGTAACATCGTCAGTCGATCCCACTGTACAGAACTTAAAAACTGTCTGAGACCACTGTACTCCCCTTTACGGAAGCAAAAACCCTTTCCTTTACCCCTGACGGTAGTTACCTCTTTGAGTAAATCCCACTTCAGCACACTGTGATCACTGCCACCTAGTGGTTCCTTTATCTGCAAATTCTTAATACACGAATGATCACTGCTGATAACCAGATCAAGAGTATTACTTTCTCTGGTTGCCTCTCGAACATGCTGCTGCAGAAAACAATCATCCAATAAATCCACAAAAGTCTGACTGGTGTGTGAGTGACCAACCCACAAGTTCCAGTCAATATCTGGGAAGTTAAAATCCCCCATTATAAGACATTCAGATTTACTGGCCCACTCTATTTCTCTGTACAATTGTTCATTGTACTCATTCGAGTCATTAGGCCTATAACACACTCCTACCCTTATTTTTCCTTTCGCAGTGCTTATCTCGCACCAAACTGACTCAACAGAGCACTGTTCATCTATATTAACTGGGTGCACTTCCTTTGATTTTATGTTTTTCTTAATTAACAGCATAACACCCCCTCCCTTTCTGTCCTGTCTATCCTTTCTGTACACATTGTACTCCCCAAATTCCAGTTCTGCATTCCTTATATCTTTGTGACACCACGTCTCTGCTATCCCAACAATATCCGCCTTTGATGTCTTGACCAACACTTCAAATTCATCAAATTTATTTACTATACTTCTAGCATTGGTATACATGCAAGCATACATGCTCCTATGCCTATTCCTTGTTACCCTAACACATCCCATATACCCAACTATTCCATGATGACTGCCATCCGTCCCTGAAACCCCCAACACCCCTCGCTCCAGGTCGCTTCTTATTCTAATAGAAGTTGTGCAAGAATCACCTCCACCTCTGCCTGCGGTTACTGTTAAACTATTAGTCTTTGTATCCCCCCAAACTAGCAGTTTTCCGACCCACCTAACACTGCCTCGATAGCATCAGGAAATATTCTTGCACCCTTTCTATTTAAGTGTATCCCATCCCTGTAGAAGCAATCTCTCCTGTTAACAAGTACAGTCCAGGCTGAAAAAAATTCTACCCCTTGAGCCTTGCACAATCCTTCCAGGGCCGAATTGATCGACAAGGCTCTCATCATGTACTCCCTCCTATCGTGTCTGGGCAGAATTGCAGACACTTTCAAATTCAACCCTAATTCACGGCTTTTTTTCAACAGTGACCTGTACTTGTTGAGTAATTCTGCCGGTCTCCTACTCTTAATATCATTAGTGCCAACGTGTACAACTATATCACCTTTTGTGCCCTTAAAAGATGATATCCGCTCTACAACGTCATCAACCTTTGCCCCTGGCAGACATACCCTGGTCCTGTTCCACCTGTCTTTTTTACAAAGCATGTTCCCCGTTTCCCTGACAATAGAGTCACCAACAACAACTAGTTCCTGTGGAACCAGCGCATTCTGCCTTAGGGGTTGCCGCTGTGTTGCGTGATGACCAAGTGCAAGCTCTGGCGTTGATGTGGGCAGCTGAGAGCCTGATGGGCCCCTCAATTTAGTTCCTTCGAGGGCATCCACCCTGTCCTTCAAGCTCTCATATAGGCCCATAAGAACGCTGAGTTGTTGCCTGATTTCGATACACTCCTTGCATCGCGCACACACAAAGACATCCCCCATGGCAATATCATGTTCCGTTCCAGAGAGTTCGGCAAACATTTCACAAGTTGCACATTTCTTTAGGCTGTGATGCGTTGGAGAATTGCCCCCCTCAGTTCTCCCCCGAGTCACAGCACTCCTGTCACTTTGTGCCCGTTGCTTTGCTGCTCTAGTTTGGGGCATGGTAGTTTAAATTAATAAAATCAATAAATTAAATATCAATAGTATTTGAATAGAAACTATTAAATAGAAACAGTGAAGCGTATTACTATATAATTATGCGTTAGAGCTACCTAGCTACCTCAATTAAAAAATTTGAATTCCCTACCACTATATCCAAAAACAATGGCTACAAAATGGAACGAAATAACGGTTTTACCTATCGTAAGTAAAATCCACAAAAACTCTTTATCTAAATTAAAAATAAAAAATAACCAGCGTAACTATAACTATATGACTACGTATTAAGTACAATATAAAATAACAATCATGTAAATAACAGGTAAACACTTATCGTTTTTGCAGAGCCTGTAACTGATAGCTGTAACTTTTAAAGAGATTCAGCGCCCTCTCGAGGTGATGCGATATACAACATTGCTGCGTAAGACAGGTGTGACAGGGGTCTTCACGCTGGAGACAAGTGAACGTAGGTTCCTGCAGGGTAATTTGATGTTGTAACTTCTAAAGACCTTCGAGATCTGTCCTGACACGCCTGGATAATAGGGAATTTAGGCGGACGATATACCGACTTGGTTCGGTGGTCTTGGGTTGGATGTGAGTTCTTCTGCCTGTAACAGGCATCTGCTTAGCACATGGGATGGATAACCACTGGTTAGGTCCGCCTTCACACGGGAGATCTCGTTACGCCTAATTGTGTCGGTGCTGGAATGACTCCAAGCCATTCCAGCACCGACTCACATCCAACCCAAGACCACCGAGCTTTCTGGCGATTTAATGCCTTTCTGGCATTAAATCGCCAGAAAGGCATACGTCTACATCCCATCCTAGAGACAACCGTTTTAATGCTGGATGATCAGTGGTGTAGAAAGCAGCGCACGTCACGTCCGTGCAACAACAATGACGCATGATTAACGTGCCTCACTCAGCTCGTTGTATTTTTGTATTTAATTTGTCAGTTGACGAAGAGACACGCGTCTCGAAAGCTACTGATTTTGTTAGTATATATTTGTATTAAACTGGATTATAACTTACGTGTATGTTATTATGAACTATGGACCCCAATACTCCAGGCCCATTCGTTACTATGCAATTAAAGAGTTTCCAATATAATAACCAGTAGGGGCGGAGGGTCTAACTACACGATTCGAGCGAAAGCGATATAATTTACATTTTAGCGGGTTCAGAAACGAGTTATTTTTATTGAGCCACAGTGAGAGGGAATCAAGACAGGACTGCAGTTTATCGCTGTCAGTTGAAGAACAAATAACTTTGTACAGATTAATATCATCTACATAGAGTTGCCACTCAACATTAACGGATTGAAATAAGGTTGACAGATCATTAGTATAAACAATAAAGAAGCGCGGACCCAATGGTGAGCCTTGAGGAACACCTTGCTAAACAGTAAACGGAGTTGATGAAGGATCATCAATTATTATTACAGATAGTTTACGATTTCTAAGCAGTGAATCGAGCAAATCTAATAAAGGGGATTGTAGACCATAAGATGACAGCTTGAACAGCAAAAGATCGATGTGGACAGAGTCAAATCGTGCGTGTGAAATATCAAGGAAAAGCGAATTAATTTGATTTCCTTTGTCCAAATTAGTTTGTAGGAAATGAAAAAACAAGCCACGATTTGAAACAGTTGATTTCCTGGGAAAAAAAGCATATTGATGATTATTGATAAAAGGGTTAAGATTTACTAAGATATTTATAAAGAAGAATTTCAAAAATTTTCGCAATTCTATTCAGTATAGTAGTAGGTCAGTAGTTATTAGGCTTGACTTTATCACCCTGTTTTTTATAAATCAGGATGATATAAGCCTCTTTGAACAATGAAGGGTAACAGCCATTAAGATGACAGTAATTGAAGAGATTTGACATTAATTGAAGAGACAAGAGCTTTCGGCAGCAGCGGCGGCCTTCATCACTAAAAACCACTAAAACAGGAGACTCCTATTTTAGTGGTTTTAAACATCTTTTTAGCACTTTTAATTTTATATTTTATCGCATTTTATTCTTGTTATATACCATCTTATTTTATTTTTATTTTAAAATACAGTTTATACAGTCAGTACGTGTACTTTTGTTTTTTTTGTTTAATAAAGGCATTTTATCGAATTGAGTCAGTGTTTTAGTAGCATCATAGATGAATCATGAAAATTATCATCTTTATTATGGAAAGAGAGAAACCACACAAATCCCTTCGGGTATCGAAATGGTTTACAATTTGAGTGATGCACTAAAAGTGACACAATACAATTAATAGGAGAGTTCACAGCGATACGTTAATATAATACGAATAACAGAACACATTATATAAATGAGAAAATAAGACTGAATGCAAATATGCAAATGTACATAGATAAACAGCAGTAACTTTGATTATGGCGGAAAGGTCTGATTTTGGCAATGCGGTGTGCATTTTCTGTCCTTCACCGCTTTGTGTATGTCACTATCTATTTTGCCGAGCGTGTCGAGCATTTGGTTGGGAAGGAATGAGTCATCCAAGGCTAGACTGTTATTGTGTGCATTGTAGCTGACGAGAATTGGAGTGGATCTGAGACGAGGCTGTGGGATCCTCCCGGAGCACGAGTCCTAAATGGTAGGTTGGGAGATGGACCCCATTGGCATTTTGGCTCTGAAAATGATCCTCCTTTCATTAATAAAGGAGGACATTCTTCAGCCCGGCAAAGCGTCTGCCAGATCAGTGGTAGTGATCCCCGGATTCTGATGAAGTTTGGCAAAAGCCAGTACTCTATGCGTAAATTCTCTTCATGTTTGTGGGAGCTGCTGAAGCACAAATTTCTGAACCGCACAATATTGCTGGATAGATTGAATGGTCTCGAACGAGCTGCTCGGCGGCTCACCTAAGCCGAGAGAACTTTTAGTGGTTACTATCTCAATGGGGCGGTTGAATATAAATTTGGCATCAAAGGTCGAGCTCGGTATAGGCTTGCACATTCGGAATTCCAATTTCTTCAAGGGACAGATTCAGTTGTGAAGGATTGAGTCAATAAGAAGACCATTTATATGGACTTCAGTAGATTATTTCTAGATTAAAACAAAATAAACATTCTTCGAAATTCCTGAGGGCTGTATTTATAGTGTTCGTAATCTATAGGAGATTATCTTCAGGGGCGACTTTTGTTTAGAGTTTGAGGTTGTGGCCTGCGTAACTGACTACACTATCTATGGATGAGATCAATATTACTATTACAGTGGTAATGAAACGATGCCTGACAACACTCCTCCCTGAGGTAATTTTAAGAGAGAATTTTGACTCACTTTGTATTAAGTTAAAGGATTACAATAAAACAAGTTGAAATAAATCTATTGCATATCAGAACACAAACGTAGAACATGAGATAAACGAAAGGAAGAACCTCCTTGCCTAAGCTCCCATCAAGGTGTCGAGTGTCATAGGAAAATTAGCTTTCCAGTGTGTACTGAACGCTGTATTACATTCAACAGGGAGGTTACAGTCAGCCAAGGCCGTATACACAGTGGATGTGGGAAATAATAAGAATTCATTGACGATCTTCGTTGTTGAGTTGCTCGAAGATGCTTTTGCGGTACCTTTCCAAAATCTTACGAGATGAAAATCCAGTTGTTTGATTTTTATCAGGCAGCATGTGATTCGTGATGAACCTGTCTGTGAGATACGGTCGGTGTTTGTTGTGGCACAGGGACGGAGTAACTCTTAGTCCATACATGGAAATCATTCAGTCAGAGATCCCGTCCTTGGGGAGCATCAGTAGTACTAGCAAGGAGAAAAAGCTGTTATCCTCGTGTCTCTCTCATTCCGATTAGCACTCTGGGGATTTTGTTTGTGGCAAGATCAGTGGTAATGAAGTAATACGTGACTTTTATTCAGGAACGCATCCATCTTCATAATATGTACGCCTATGAAAAAATAGATTTCGTACAGTATTCGACTACTTAATCTTTATCCGTGTTCGCTCATTATGGGCGTGATGCCTCTATTTCGACTTCTGAAGTCGGAATAAGCGTTCTTCAGTAAAAATTTTCAAATTTTAAATAATTAGTTTGATATTTCATGCTTATAAAATTAAATGGATGAACATAGCTTGAAAGGTGCTTCAGAGAACCGCAGTTCAATACATAGCAACCCTTAGAATACTAAAAAAAAAAAAAAAGTCAATTTTTTTGAAATAAAGTAAGTTATTTACCCAATTGAAGCAAAAATATGAAACTTAACTTAATGTGGGATTAAGAAAAAACTTTGTTGCGGAAGAGGCATTTTATTAAAGCAATAATATTTCGATCTTATTTGTGTATGAGCTTATCAAAACTTACTAGGAGCGCATATGTAAGGCTCGCCTAGGGCGCTGAATACTCTTGGGCCTGCTCTGGTCAGAAGGTTGCATTGGAATACACTAAGAACGGGTTAAGTTTCGGCTTTTGTTTTTAAATCTAATTTCCAGCAACGTAGTGATAAAAACTCCACCAGGGAGTTTTTATTACTGGAGACTAAAAACCTCAGTTCTCCTACTGGGTTATCCTAAGAATAGATAAATAAAGCTACATATTTTTATTTTTTTAAGATCGAAGTTTTTAGATTGGAATCATAAAATTCGCCATGAAAGAAATTAGTGAATCAAAAACATCGTAGTAAGCTAAATCCATAATTTTCTTAGCTAGCCGATGCCCCATATATCCAGTGGCAAAAACGAGAGGCTGATCATTCGCCTCTATTTTCCGATCGTTTTCCAAATTGACTGTTTTTTCAGGGATTTTTTAGAGCATCGATTATTTTGTTAACAACTGATGTAGTGAATCGTGTAGTCTGTCTCTACAAATACGAGTACTGTACCGCGCTTCTTCCTCTTAGGATCGACCAACTACAACCCCGAATGAAGAGACTGTTAAAAGGGTCTTTTCATTCAGGGCTTCAATCTCCAACAAAATTTTAAGAATTTTGGATCCTCAACCCTTTTTTAATACGTGATAAATAAGCTCTCGTGGGTAGTACAGTTGGTAGGATAATGTCCTCCCCACATCGGTTGGAACAAGACCTGAGTTAGTTGGTCTCAGGCGATGGTTTTTTTTTTTTCCAGGAAACTCGGTTTTTTCGTCCAGAAAACAGAAAAATTGACCCCAGAACACACGCAATTTACAGATAATATACACGGAGCAACATGACCTTAACCCTACAACAACAACGAGTAATAAATAGAAAATGCACTATCACGGAAGACACGACAAGAATTCTTCCAGTACAATATAAAGGTCATATTTTGCTTTATTTTACTCGTTTCTCTTTAATTTTTCAATTGTTTTAAATGAAAATCAATAGGTAAAACACTTCCGGACAGACTGATAATCTGTGGAAATTATCAACGTTCAGATCAACTTCAAAGTTCAATTTTTAAGCAAATGGCTCGTGAAAAAATTCGCTCTCATCGATGATGAGCCACCCAAGAAATTGCTGATGGAACTAACAGTCTGCTTTGGATTATGATGAGCGATTTTGACCGAAATCAAATTTTACTGACATGTTGAATATTAACAAAAAATATTTGTTCCAAGACTATTGCATGAGAAAAAAAAAAAAAAGGTTCACAGCGGAGAACTGTGTGAGGAGCTGAAAAGAAAGATGGAAACGAGCCTTAATTCATCAACTGCATTTATTGGCTAGTCGGTTGAAAGGCAATGATCCCAATAAACTTGCAATCGTCCTGGTGTATTTAACCCACCACTCCCAATAAGCACGTCAAGTTCAGTCAAATGTGTAAACAGTGTTGTGTGTTTTCTCCCGACATTCATGGTTTCGTTCATTACACGTTTGTTCTTATTGATCATGCTTATCATAAACAGTTTTTTTTATTCCATTTAGGAAAAACGTTGGTAGAAAACGCCACTAGTTGTTTGAAAATGGCGGTTAGTTTTTCTACCATAGCTATGCTCTTGCACCACTACACTCTCATTTAAGAAATTTCGCTCCCCACCCAAAAAAAGTTAAAAAAAACATTTGCGTGATACCACTCCATCCATTTTCTCCTGACCATGGCCCTTACGATTTTTCTCTTCCCCCGTAATCAAAATAAAGCTAAAAGAACGAAGATTTGATGACATCACAACCGCACAACAGAATGTGTTAACCGATTGAAGACTACCTCAGCGATGCTTCCAGAAGTGATAAGAATGAAAGTTGGAAAGTTTGAAGGGACCACTTGTGAAAAATGTACACTCTCTAATTTTTTAAAGAAATATAGTCTTAGAACTTTTTGATCAGATCATCCGAACAGTTCTAAAAAATTTTATCCTGATAGGCTTCGAGAAAGTTCAGCTTCTGTATAACCAGACAGTGCACGCACGCATTTTAAGGGCGTGCGATAATTACACTTTGTGTGTGTGGCAAGGAATGAAGATGCTCAGCTTTTTAGCTGTGTTTGTTATTCCTCCTAGAAGGGGACACGTCCATGAATTTAAATTTTAAAGATGATTTTGCACAGTTTTATAAAAAACAAAGTTTCGCTACGCTCACTAAATCCATCTAATAATAAGTACGATAAATTTAAACGCAATTTGAATACAATACGCTGGTAGTCCTTAACTTCATAGAAAATTATTAGCTGGTGAGAAGAACGGGATTGTGCGGACACATCCAAAGGCAAAAACGGAAGTTCTATTAATTCTCGTACTTTATGATTTTAGTATAACGGAGATATCAGGGTGCCTACAATTAGTCAGGTACAGAAAGAGTGCCTATTGTTTATTTTTTTTTATATATAGAATGATGCTATAACATCATAAATAAATAAATAAATAATCTTTATTGGTACGAAGTGGCGTACTCAAATTCCCATCTCGAAAAGCTGGCAAAGATTTAGTGTTTGCACACACACACACACACACATCGCAAAATTCTGTTCACTTTTAATATCATCGCGATTGCTCATTCTGAGGAGACATTGCTCCCTAACATCCGCTGAAGACCAAGCACGCATTAGGCTTTTCATTTCTCACAAAAATGGTTTCATATCTTCTCTGACGCACGTTTCATTGCGTGTGTCTTATCGGCTCGTTTTTTCGAGCGTTTTCCTTTTAATTGCTTAATTAGGCTCTTCATTGGGATTTTTAAATTCTTCAGACACCGACGGATCTCAGCCACGTTGTCTGTTGACATCTTCCCCAACGTGAGGGGTAGGGAAAGGGGGACGGGAGCAAAGTTGCACTCCCTTAATTAACTTACCGGAGTAATTAACATTAATTAATTTATTTCTGCCGAAAAGTTCTCTTTCCTGCGTATGCTAAGAAACGGTACTTAAAGGATGTTGCGGTATTTGACTTCTCTGATTAAGTTTCGCGAACCCTCTACGTTTAATTAACAGTTGTAGTCCGCTGCATAAAAATTGTGTCTTGAACAGGCTTCTTTCTCTCCTCATGATAGAAAATAATATCGGGAATTTCGTGCGAAGAGGACAGTTAACAAAACAAGGAAGCATTTCAGTACACCGAAAATAGCTAATGAAAATATCCTAACAAGAATTTCGCTTTCTTCCTATCTCTACCAATACGAATTCTAGCTGAGCATAAAAACTCCTGGATTGGTTGCAGAATGAAAGATACAGTTGATATCTTAAAATTATTAACTGCAAGTTACGAATATAAACGCAGTTATTGAATTAAAATTGAAGAGTGTAAATTTTGCTCCAATTGGAAAGCTAGCTAACACTGAGATCAAAATAGCACATATCCATTTTTTTTTTTTTTTTTTATGAAAACCCCAAACACGAAAGGTATCAAAACCTATAGTACTTAGTACCGTGCATGGGTTGAAGGAGAAGTATGGGGGAGGGGGATGCCTGAAACTTTGCTCTAGAGACATGGGTTTCACCACTTCAAGCCTCCAATAAGCAAAGTGGTGGTATTTCACCGGTTGATGAAAGTCATCTACCACCATTTGTCGAAGGACAAGCAACGACCTAAAAATCACCTAACTAAGATCGAAAGTAAGATATTCGAGCAATTATTTTCAACTCTGTATTCCAGTTTTAGTAAAATTTAAATTGGCAGACACAGCGGTCTTTTATTTAAAACTTGGCAAATAGCGCTATCCTTTATTTAAATGTCGTGGCATAGGCAACATTGCAAGGCGTTAGCGTGATCAATGTACTGTATATTGGTATTATTGTGGTAATTATAAAGTAAGTTGATCACATCCGTGTGCCATTTTGTACACGGAAGATGCAAAAAAGGTGCCAGTATCACCCATCAGATATACGCGGTTTGTTTGTTGCTAAGTAATAAAACTACCCACGCTTATCTTCTAGCCAAAGCGCAGTTTCCAGTAGATCTGGATCCCCGTGGTTCACTTCATAGTTCGGGATGAGTCGGGTGTCTATTTGAAGAATCAATCGGGACACACGGAGGAGGTCTGGCAAGCAAACGGAAATACAAGGATTACATGAAGACAAATGTAAAATCATTTTATTCCTTAAAAAATCCCAAAACACCACCGCTCCACGTAAATGCCGAGTAGGAAGGAAGTTGAAATTATTGTAACAAATAATAAAATACAGCTAACTGATTTTTTCGTTTGATATTTTAATCTTTATCGATTAATTAAATACCACCATTAGGCAATAACAACAACATTACTAGCCCATGTAGTTATTAATTAATGGAATAAAATAGAATCAGTTAAGAAGGATTTGAAGGAAACTATAATTTGTCAATTGAAACGTGCATTGGACCGTTACAAATAGGAATCTCTTTTTCCTGTTGTTTGTATTTGTTGAATTTTAGAAAAAAATGTTCGCATCGTGGTTTTCGTCACTTGACTTTTGGCCTGCTTCAAAAGTTCTGCTCGCCAAATTTGTCCTCTGTCACGTGCATACTGAGTGAATCAAGAAATCGCTCAATACAGTCTCAAATTTGGCCGTAGCTTGTAAGAAACGGTGAGCTGTCCATTAGCTGTACAACCAACCAGCACGACTTCCGACTCGGCATCCGATTTAGATATTGACAGCGCAGCCTCCCCATTGACGAAGGGCTTAAAACAGTAATAAGTGTGGCGCATGCTTGTTACTGATGCGCGCAAGGATCTTATTAACAACTTCATTACGCTACCGAAACAAAACGGGTTTCATCCAGTTGCCACAATTATACGAAAACCGCTATCATTATCCTACTGCGTGTCCACCCCCCCCCCCCTCAGCGTATTACCTTTTAGATGTCGAGTCACGTGGCTAAAATGAAGACAGTCGGGGTCGCGAGGACTTTGGTTCCCTCGGCAACTCAGCGCAATAGCGACGTGTGGAAATCGATATTTCCAAATGCAAGAACACCCTTTTGACTGCTCATCGCTGAAACCCACCTGTAACAATCGCTGCCACTGCGAACTCCCTAACTTCCCTTAGCCAACCCGTTTGCACATGAACACCGTTTCCAAGACGATGCAATATTCGATCTTCAGGCATTTTGCAGCAGTCAATTCGATGCCCTAAAGAGTATTTGCTTATTTATTTATATTTTTTACTGTGTGGCTTCAGAAAAAAAAATGGAAGCTGGACACAAATGCGAAGACTGACAAACAGCTGCAAAAAACAGATTATTAAATAAAAATAAGTTACATTCTTTACTTGGCAGGTACAAAGGCTAACAAAGGCTAACATTATCGTCCGAATCATAAAAAGGTGCACATAAAAGTGCGAGCACAGGTACACATTCTCGTAAATAATTTAGAAAAGAAATAATTTTCAATATCAGAAAAACATATCCGTTCTAATAACAGCTGCACTAACTGCAGAGCTGGTGGTAAAATTTCCCGATGAATTTTTGAGGCACTGAATGGAAAGCATAGTTTTCTTTTTCTTTCTTTCTTTTTTTTTTTTATTTTGCAGGGAAGACGCACTGCCGCTGCACAAGGATCTTAAATGGCAGTGCGGTGATTATAAAGACTCTGCACTTTTGTAGTCGGAGTGTCTGAATTGCATTATTTTCATAATTCCATCTTTTACACGCAAGGTTTATTCGGATTTTGTGTTAAGAGAAATTTTGGCGAGAGGCCACAGACGATAAACGATAGGCTGTGACTGATGAAGTACCACCTTTCAATTCTCTTAGGCTTCCTAAATTATGCAAACACGATAGTGGCGTAGTGTTTGGGTTGGGGGCGCCTACGGTGGTTTCCCAAAGCTGCCCCGTGTACTCTGTGCGGTAAAATAGAACTCTGTGAAAGCAAGAAGTGTGAGTAGTGTGTTGTTTTATGAAGTGTAGTGTTGGGTTGTGTTGTCATTTGGCTTTTCGCCGCTGGGATCCTGATGGGACTCCGCGTTGCCCACTATTAACCTCTGGGAGGTAGCCAGGCAGTCCCGAAATCAGAAAGAGAGAGGGGGAAAATGAGGATATAGCTGAGGGGGAGACAAGAAGGAGATAGGATGAACCTTGAGGACGACAGCGAATATATCCTCAGCTGAAATGGAGATTCTCCATCAGGCGAAAGAGGGGGAGGGGTAGGGAACAAAAGTGGCAGTGCAAGGAAGCACTGCATAGGTCGCCATTTGGCGGGTAGAGTCAAGTCCAGGTTATTTTCTTTCAGTCAAGTCCAAGTGACGTTTAGATTTTTAGATCCAGTGATTGTCCGGTTGTTAAAAGGTTATGTTCTAGACAGGGTTTTCCGCTTCTCGAACAGGTCCTGGGCAAAGTGGGTGAAGGCAATATAGTTTTCTTTGTTTTCCAGTACTTAGTGCTCAACGTTTTTTGGAAGATAGTGTATCCTCGTGAGTAGAGTACGTCTTATATCTTCGTAGATTTCACAATCGTACATAAGATGGTCCCAGTTTTCAGTAGGTCGTCAATGATACCCAACGCTTCCAACTTTCTTTTAATCCGTAGCCAGTAAGTAGGAATAAGACGTACAGGCTTGGGGGAGAACCACGATAGTGACTCTGGGTAGGTTCTGGAAATTTCAGGGATGAATTTTTTAGTGATATTTCCTTTAGTAGAATTAGTCTATCTTGACTGCCATGTCTGCATTAAGTGTTGTATTAGCCGCTTTTTCTCTGCCTTGGTATTGCTGGCAGGATCATTTGTGAATCCAAGGCACGTGGTGAATCTCCCCTTGGTATCATACTTCGATGCTAGGGCACTCTGATCCTTTAACTTTACCTCCCCACGGAGGAAGGGTGACTTTTCCTTTCCTCAGGTACTCCGCTATCCAATTCTTACTCCAAGGCGTCTCCGTGGCCAGGTGGGAAGGAGCAGCAGTGCGTAGCACACGCTTCTTGATTAGACCGGGGTTCGAGCCCGTCACCACCAAATACGGAGGATGCGGGAAGGTCAGGGAATGACCACCGCATATTCCGGAGCAATATGGCCTTAGTTGCTAATGCTCCTAAAAAAAAACCAAATAACAAACAATTCTTACTCCCTCTGTTGGAATGCCTCTTCCATCATCTCTATGTTGTACACCTTTATCTCCACACTCTAAACCTGTTCCCCTGAGCTCTATTTCAATAAAAATCAGATTTTTTATTGTTTTGTTTTATTTATTAATTTTTGGGTTCTTCATGGAAAGCTTAGGCGACTCTGCGCCAGAGACCTTGGACCGACCCTACTTACTTGGACCGGCTCCCCGCGCTGATAGACGGTAACTAAGGGTTGATAGTCTACCACTGGTGGTGAACAATATATCAACATAGCATCCCTGCATCACACACACACAAATAGTAAAATACATAATACACAATCTGGCCTTTAAAGAGTGCTCTATATCCACAGGGAAACTATCGTGCACTTGGGAGAACCCCCGCTAGAAAATGTACGTCCTTCCACATTAGTGATAAATTCCCGGGTTTAAATTCCCTCAACGAGGAGAAGAATTTTCACATATATATATATTTTTCTCACAACATGGCTGAGCTAGTCTGTCTGAAGCAATGATTGCATTTTTTCTTCCAGAAGCTTGGTGTTTTCGTCCAGAAAACAGCAAACCAACCTGTAAATACTTGCAATTTGCGGACATAATATACTAACGCTTCATTGCCTTAGTTGCCTTTGCGCTCAAAACACACACACAAACACATACACCTAATCTAAAGACAATTTTCATTCTTTCAAGTTAATTTTGTAACAACTGGTAAGTGCAGAGAAGACACAAATTGCAGAAATACGTTTAAAAATTTCAAGAAAACTAAGTAAGATAAAGGTATTGTCGAACTTCGGGTTTTACAAAATGGAGAAGGGAACAACATTTTTTAAAAAGTATGACGGGCAACGCTAACAGCGTTTCGGTTTGTATAAGTGAAATGAGATAAAATAGAAGGACAGTATCACATGCACGCACCCACTCTTATGGCTATCCTTGTGGGTAAAATCGCCGTCCACACCACACCACACCGGGTGGAAAAGACCTGAGTTCGAATCCGGTCGATGACGTCAGGAATTTTTATGGGCCTTTTTTCACATTGTGGCTGAGTTAGTTGATTTCAAGCGAGGGTTGCACGCTTTTTCTGAAACTGTGGGACGAAAACCTTACAACGAAAATACCCGAAACTCGGGTTTTCCTTAGCAAACCGACACAATTTACGAATTCCTCAACGCTTTAATTGTTATGGCGCTTAGCACACCCCAACATAAAACTCTCAAAGTACATATATAAAAATAATTTGATTTTCCATGAACATAAGTACAAGGTAGTTCAAGACAAGACGCTTCAAACGTCCTCTCACTGCAGTGTTCCCTTCTATACCACGTGAACTCTGCCTTCAGATAAATCGATTTTTTCGGACGACGTGAATAACTAACCCGCATCTAATATTTATGCAGTTGGCATTAAACACAATCTGTATTACCTCTTGTCTCATTTATAACCGCTGTCACTTAATAATGATCTTAATTTTGAAATTTTTCAAAAGTTTAGATGTGAGCTGTAATCAAATTTTCGTGCAATCAGAGAATGCAGCCTGTGGTACTAAGGCGAAAGCCACAGTTAGCTAATTGTGCTGTGACAACCTTGGAAAACAGATACAAAAACAAATCTTTACAGATTGACTTAACAGAATAACAGTTCGCATTAAGAATATAGAAAAAAAAAAAAAAAAATCAAACCATTCCAAGAATTAAAAATTAATTCAGAGCTAGAATCTAGATCTAGAGCTGAATCTAGATTTCATAGTCTTAACAGAAAATCTAGAATCAAGATTTGCTATTAATGGAAGAGGTTACAAATCGAAAGAATAAATACAACGAGAGAGTTACAGTTGAGCGGTAATCCATGAAGAGTAGCACAGTGGTTGCTGTCGCCGTCCTTACACGTCGCATGAATAAGTCCTGGACTCGAATCCGTATAGGTAGGAGCACATAGAAACTGGTAATTGTGTACTATGCGACAAGTTTTTGCGGATAGCACAGTGGTGATAATTACCATTTACCCAACACAGCCTGGAAACGGTTCTGGTTCGAATTCGGTCATATGTTCCACTTACCCTAACACTATGCACACACATATGTACGCTGTGAAGAAATACAGAACATTGTAAATGCCAGAAAAGTGTTGTGTGTTGAATGCGTAGTATTATGTTGGGTTCTGTTCTGTATCCTAGTCAGCGGTCCGAGGAAATTTTTGGGCTCTTTCGCACGATGGCCGAGTTAGTCGGTCTCAGGCAAGAAGCGAAAGTTTTTTTTGGCCAGCGAAATGGGCAAACCGATCAGAGGATACACGCAATTTATGGACATATTATTCACGGGCAGATGAGGCAATGCTGGAGTGGTCCTAATGTGCTAGTTTTTTTTTTTTTTTTTTTTTTTTGGCACTGTGCGTTGTTGTTGTTATTGGATTTTAGGAGCATCGGCGACTAAGGCCATGTTGCTCCGTATTTATTATCTTTGATAGTATGAACCAGAGCTATAATGCTCAATACGTTCTTCGTTGATATCAATATTTGTAAAAGAATAAGAGAGCCTGCAACCAATTTGCCCTGGACAAGCTGAGAAAATCTAGAAGACTACAAAAGAAAATCATTACGAAAGAAGAAATATTTAAAGAGTGGACCGAGCTCACTTTTCAGCAGACTGACCAATCGCATTCACTGCTCCCTGTAACACTTTCTGGCCTTCCATGCAAACCATTGCCAACATCACTCCTAACCATAACCCGAAGCTATCTGATGGAGATTGTCAAAAAATTACCACTGAAAGCCGTAGTCGGCCCTGATCGATTTCCGAAATTAAAACGAAAACAATTAAAAAATCGAAAATCTTACATTACAGTAAGAAATAATTAAAAATAAATTTAACGCAATTAAAAATTAAGTAAAAAATTTATTTAACGAAAAAATTGCAAAACGATTTTCCTTCCCGAAGCTGACAACGCTTTTCGACCGTATGTCCTAATCGCAGGAATGGGGTGAGCGTGGAACTTAAATAGCCTATCATGCCGTTAATGAAACATACTTTTTTGTTCAACGAGGCCAAAATACTGTGGCCAACGTACTTTTAGAACACGAATGTCAAACTCTATAGGCCTTTTGGGCCGCACTATTGGCTCTCGGTGTTTGCTCGGGGGAACAGCACTCTGGGTAAAAATTACATCAGAAGATGTAATTTACTGAGAAAAATAATACAGCGAATATTTTCACGTATTTCACCTTATACAAAAATAAACAAGCTCATGACCATGAACATTTTTTTATTTTTATTTATTATTTTTTTATTTTATGAATTTGTTTGTCTTTATTTATACAGGGTGGCCACTGAAAGACTTAAGGGTTTGAAAAAGTCATAACTTGTTCATTTTCATTTTCTTTTTTTACAGGTTATAGAGGATCCCTTGGAGATTAAAGTGGCTACGTATGATGTCCAGCAACGAGTAAAACTCATTGGGTTTTTCTATTCCAGTGAAAGATAAATTATTGAAACTCAGAGAAAATACCGGCAACATTTTAAAGTAAGAGTATCTCCTAGTCATAACATGATTCGGAACTTAATCGCCCGGTTTGAAAGAACTGGATCAGTCGGCGATCTTCCGGGAAGAGGTCCCAAGCGCACTGTGCGCACTGACACAGCGGTGGAAGCCGTACGGCAGAGTGTCCTTGAGGATCCATCTGCCTCTACCCGTCGTCGCTCTGCTCAACTAGGCATCGCCAGAACAACGCTTCAGAAGATTCTGAAACTGGATTTAAAAATGTTTCCATACAAGATCCAAATGGTCCAAGCTTTACTACCCCAAGATACTCAGCAGCGCCTGCAGTACGCCATTCGATTTCAACACCTAGCCAGAAATAACAACAACTTTTTAAACAACTTGATAATGAGTGATGAGGCCCATTTTCATTTAAACGGGTACATCAACAAACAAAACTGCAGATTTTGAGGTACTGAGAATCCCAGGGAATTACATCGGCATCAATTGCATCCCCAAAAATGCATGCACTGTTTGGTGCGGCGTTATGGCTGAAAGCGTTATCGGCCCCTGTTTCTTTGAAAATGAAGAAAGTCAGCCAGAAAGAATCAACGGGGCCCCTGTATAGAACAATGCTTAAAAATTTTTTAAGCCCAGCGGTCGAAGATAATCAGGAGGTATGGTTCCAACAAGATGGAGCTACTGCGCACACTGCCAGGGCGACGATGGACCTCCTGCGAGAAATTTTCGGTGAACGAATAATTTCAAAAAATGCTGAATTTGTTTGGCCTCCGCGTTCACCTGATTTGACGGCTCCAGACTTCTTTTTGTGTGGCTACTTGAAAGAACGGGTTTATCTAAATAAACCTCGAACAATTCGAGAACTTAAGGAGAACATTCGAGCCGAAATCCGACGTTTACGACCTGAAACCTTGCGTACGGTCATGGAAAATGCTCTGGAAAGAACCAGTATTTGTGAGCTGGAAAATGGTGGTCATTTGAGGGATGTTGTTTTTCTCACATAATTCTAAAAAAAATCCATTTATTATATTTCCAAATAAAATAATAAAAAATTAAAAAAACATGTGTTTGTAAAAGTTATTTTTGTTTTATATCATTCAGTCTTTCAGTGGCCACCCTGTATTAGATATATCTCTCGAGTATCATCACCCCGTATCATTCTTTTTATATAGATTTAAACCTGTTAATGTGAAAATGGACAACATTTAAGGTGGGGGCACACAAACAGTTTGACTGACATACCCTGCTTATAATAAACCTCGACATTCTCCGCTTTCTGAGAGAATTCCAGCGTTTAACATCTGTGGAAACTCACTTTGCACTGGCTTTTCGGAAACATTGCCAAGGTTGAGATTTCATGCAGAATGCGACGGTTGGCCAAAATAAGTTTATCAACATTGGGAATATTAACTTTATTGGCTGTTTGACGGAGATGCTCTCTGTCTCACGTCTATTCAACCATTACAAAAAAGAGAATAAAAAATGACATCACAGCCTATCACAACGGAGTGCAGATAAGGAAAGTGAAGTCTCACACCGACCTCGGCTTGACTTGGGACGAGGGCCTCACTTTTCAGACCCACTTCTCGACCATGAAAACTAAGACTTTCTCGGCGATGTGGGCAATTCGACAAGAGCTGACGGGGTTACTGAACGTAGATGTAGTCGGAGGATACGTTCAGCGGTGCCTACAACCTATCGCATTGTATGCATCACCAATCTGGTCTTCTGCCCCGACGTCGTACATAAATAGATTCCTCGCAGTCGAGTACTGGGTAATGCGATGGATGAACAGGGTCACGGGCAATGCTTTCACCATCTCCAGGGCTATTTTATATACCAACTTAAATATGACTCCCTGGAGAGTTCACATTGCATCCAGGAATATTCTTCTTCTTTCTCAGATGCTTACCGGTGTGATTGACGCCCCCAGTCTTCGAGGACTTATCTCTACTCCACGTGCTGGACGCAATAATGACAGTCCCTACCTACCACTGCATTCTACACTATCCAACCTGTGCTGTCTGAAGAACTTCTTCCCAAACAACGCAGTGAACCTTTTCAATTCATTGACAATAGACCCTGTGAAATACTCCGAAAGTAAGCAAGCAGTAGAGAGTGAAGAGCATCTCAGAAGCGCACTGCTTACTTCAACTATAATCTTGACAATGAGTGAATTTGTAAACAATATTGTAAATATACACACTTGTGTAAATTATTGTAAATAATTGTATTCGTGCATTTTTGTACACTCTTCTTATATTGTAAATACTGTAAATAATTGTATTTTTTGATTTTTGTACACCCTTCTCATATTGTATATAATTGCAATTCTTGCATTTTGTACACCCTTCTAGCCGGTCGGCTGTGTATAAGGGGTGAAAGCAAACACTTGCTATTTTTTAATAAACGGATTTTAATAATAATAATAATAATAATAATAATATTCTGGAATCACCAGAAACTTGAATAATCACAAACTGGTGATTTCCACTTTGTTTCAGAAGTTTACCGCCGATTTTCAGCATTATTATACCAAGAAGGTGCTCACACATTTCCAATTCAACTTCTCAGTAACCTACGAGCACCACTTTGTGATATGACTAAGTGCACGCGCTCAAGAACGTTTAACAGATTCCAACTCTCTTCTTCTCCGTTACAAAAAGACATGAACGTAAGAAAAACCACGAAATACGATACACACGGAGTAGTGTCAAGGCTTTCACGTCCCCAGATGCGAACGAGAAAAAGTCTGCCCTACCCATTACACGAAAAGGTTTCAGCAGTACTGAATCATTTTGTCGCTGTTCCACTGCCTGAACGACCGATTGACACTGTTCATTTTGCCGCCCCTGACAGCTGGTGTCTGTATGAAATCACTTCCAGGCTTCGATCTTAACACGGCCCTGGGTATGCAATCATAAGAAAGTCTGCGTTAATTACACAAATGCCAATACTTAATGTTTTACTAGATAAAATACGAACCCTCTGAATTATCATCGTAAAATTAATAACAGAAATAGTTTCGTTGCGATTTTTAATACAGTTTTCAAGAACATTTTATAGTACATATATTACAGCGGATTCCACCACATTTTCTTCCCTTGATTTATAGTACATAAAGCAAGGGAAGTATATAACTTTGTTAGGGGGGTTCTAAAACTTAATGGAGGGTGGGGGACGCCGGAAATGAAATTTGAATTACACCTAAGGTCTCTCTCTCTATCTACATCATTCGGTAAGCTCTCTTTTTTTTTTTTTTTTTCACCCCCTCACTTCCTTCCCTCGTGAGTCGGCAACCGACGATGATTCAACATTTTGGACCGGAAAAGCCTCGGATTCAGAAGACTTTATTAAAGCAGATGAAGGTGGGCCACCCGATATCGAAGCCATTTGTAAATACGTCCGCTATCTAATTAGCAGCAAAATCTGTCCTTCTGGAGATAAGAAGGCCGAAGTGCTACAGCCTCCCGATACCGAACAAGTTACTGGTAGTAACGAGTAAATGTCTTTCTGGAAGTGGGGATTAGCGTCTTGTCGGGGAAAATCGCCCCTAATAGGCCGCTATGCAACGCCAATTTCGGCTTTCACATCGGTTTCGGTTTGCGTAATCTGCTTATTCTTCGTGCGCAAGTTGCGCTGTTTGTCTGTCTGCAAATTGAAACCCGCCGTGAGGGCCCTCCTTTGTTCCTGTGGTCCCGCGCTGATTATATGGGGGCACACGCCGGAACATTCTTCATCGACGCCTTCTGCGTTGAAATGTTCACGTGCGAAAGGAATTTGCTTCCGAAACAACTTGCGCGACATTTTGGTGTGTGTTAAAACGGAAAATGCGCAAAGATAATGGCGAGTTACCTCTTGCTTGTAACAGAGTGGCTGTGGCTGCATCTTCCCTCCATGTGGAGAATTTTTTTCCATCGAATCTGTCCGGATGGGAAGAACTATGGAATTATTACACATTTTTGGTTCTCGAAATTTCCGGTTTTTCCTTGGACAAATACGCAACCCCTTAACAGAATACCCGTACAAACTATATGAACTATTAATGCCTCAGGGCATTAGTTACCTAGCCGCATATTATAAACAACCAATCAGCAAACATAAAAGAGCAGTTTACCTATCGTGCCATATCCAGAAGTATAATAGTCAATTTATTTATTTATTTGACAATTTCACGGCGTAAGATTTAATGCGATCGCAAACCAAGTTGTAAAGGGGCGGGGGACAAGTCAGTTTGTATTACGGTTGAACAAAATAAGCGGTTGTGTTGGATACTTAGAAAGCATCCCTGAACGCAGCCTCACTCACATATTAAAGTCATGACATTTCTTTTCAACGTTTTATTGCCAATGAATATTTTTCCGCAGAACCCTAGTATTTCGCGAGTAACAAAAAATACCGAAACTTTGGGAACCTCTGAAAGCCTCCTTTATGGAAAACAAAAAAAATGAGGGGGGGGTGAAGGTTCAGCGATGAAAAGCATTGTTTTAGGGCCTCTTAATTAATAAATGTGCGCATCTAAAATGGATATTCTAAGAACGACTTTTAACTGTCTTTCTTTACGAAAAATAATCCGAAATCCTTTGAACCTTTACTTTAAACTACAAAAGTAAAAATATTTGTACCTTTGAACAAATATTTTTTTTACTGTTGTAGTACGTATTTTTTTTGTAATTTTATTTATTTATTATTGATTTTAGTCTATAAAATAAAATAAAGAGGAAATTTGTGCTTCTGTACATTAGAAAAATGTGGCCGAATAACGGTTCTGTTGAATAAATTTCGGCGATATTCTTTAGAACAAATTTTGGTACAACGAAATGCTTCGTGCATGCTTGAGGAGTTCATTGTTACAGGATTTTCCTGCATCGAGTGCTTTAATCCGGAAATATGCCCATAGGAAGTCATACTGCTTTGAGTGATTCAATAACGAGTTCCGGAGCACAACAAAAGAAAAATTAATTGCCTAACAAAATTGTCGTGAGCACCTAGTTTTTGGAATGAATCTTTCTGTGTGGTTACAAATTGAAATCAGTGGTCAATTTATATTGAAACCGGGATACTACAGAAGAGGACTGGCTATTCTTGAAATTTCTTAAAACAAGAATTGGCCCAACCGATCGTTAGGATGGGGTGGTTAAATGAATAATCAAATCTGTAGGTCACTTGAACGAAAACTTCAAAGGCCTTAACATATTTATTGAGGCGGTAATGATCCAGTGTGGTAATCAGAGGCAAAGTTTCTAGATGCAAAGAACGTCTGGGTTTTAAGTTGTCTTCGGCAAGAGTTGCATTTTTTTAAATTTTTCTCAAACGTCATGTCATCCAATCAGAGAACACTAATCTTTACACACAGAAGAACATTACAACGGTTATAATGGTGACAAAAAGTTCTCTTTGAATTGTTTTGATAACAACCATTCATCCATGCGATGCCACTATCCATTGGGAGAGGCTGAATTGAACTGGCGTTCCGGTGCCACTCTATCTTAGACATACTTAATAATTTGGAGAACCTTCGAGTCGAATATGACTCCGTGCATATTGGATATAACGGTGTTACTAATTTTAGACTAAAGATATCCTGATACTAGAATATGAATGCAAGATGCAGAATGGATTCCAATCATTTCTGGTCGTCATCTGAATTATCTGACAATAGAGAATCTCGATATTTGCGAATTTCATTGGCAATGGTCAACAAACCAGGCTAAGGTTCACGTCTGAAATTTTTGGATCAGGTAGTTTCCCAGGACGTTGAATTAGTATCGTGGGATTATTAAAATCATTAATTCAACAGGAAAGCCTGAATTTTTTTTTTAAATCGATTTACAAATATGTATATATTCGATTACAGCTGGATTACAGATTGTATATTGGAATGCACATTGAATATTGGATTACAGATTGTATAAACTTCTTTTATTGCTGCTAAGTACGGTACTTCTCATCACGACGACATGGCCAGGAGTTAATGCATATTGGATTGCAGATTGAATACTGGATCACAGATTGAATACTGGATCACAAATTGATTATTGGATTGCAGACTGAATATTGAATTACAGCTGGATTACAGATTGTATGTTGTATTACGGTTCACAATGTAATTAATTGGCATTTTGTTCTACACCTTTTTCAATGATCGATTTTACCACTGTACACAATCTTAGTTTTCGCTGACTTTGCCCGTAATAAAGAAATAAGAAAGTAACGATGGCATAACGAGCCAGTTCCCCTCCTGTGCTCTTCCAAACAGTGACACTTCGGCCGCCTTGTTAACGGTACACATCCGTAGCGACGCTCACTGTTAAAAAGACATTTAACGGTTTGTACTTGAGCCGGAGACGAACTGCATTTCTTATAGAGCGAACGAACGAACGAACCAGCGCATATTGCTCGTCACGAAGCTCGTGCAGATAAAAACAACGGCATCGCGAGAAAATTAGGATATTTCCTGCAATGCGACGACGCCGGAAACATCTCTTAAATAACAACGTTTTCGAAAAGAGTCTTCCCCCAATCACTTTACTTGTCGGAGGCTCATAAAAAGCACGAACCGGCGCAGCGGACACACACACGCACTCGCTTTTTCTTAAAATCTGTGCCGGCTACGTAACAACGCCTTATTATTTGCTCCCCGTCTAAACAGTACACGTTATAAATCCTTCCGGAGTTGCAGGCCTTCTAAACGGATTATGTTAAGCTGCATATTGCGCTGTAATGACTGAAATCATAGATTGTTACGACCCGATCTACGAATGCACTCCAACTTTTCGCACCTTCGACAGAAGAAAATTATAACTCGGCATTGAGCAGGGATTCCGCCACTTTCGAAGTAAACACGCGGACCGGTTTATTGGCTATTACACAAGCCGGCTTCTTCTGTCTGTGATACTTTAACTTCCAGCCCGGTTGTTAGTTGGCGGCGCGCGCTTCTTAGGCCCTCCTGCCGACAACGCTGCTACGTGCGCCTGACGCTTAAAAATAAGTACAGTAAACAGGCAACGTTCCGCCTGTTAAAGAAAACTTGGACCAAATTCGTCGTTTAATTCCGTCCGTACGCACCTCTGCCCAGGAGGGGTGATGCCATTTTCGAGCTCTAAGAGCGCATTGTGTGCTCCATCTCTTGCAAGCTCTGTCTGCATCCGAATGGACCCTTCTTTTACGATGCGATTGACTAGCCCCTTCTCTAATTTTTCGCGTGTGCGTTTGTTACATTATTTCGCGTTCAGACCTCTTTTGCGTCATTCTACTCAAACAGCTTCTCTCTGTAAATGCAGTTGACAAAGTCCAGATGGCACAGATTTATTACTAAATCCTTTATTGCATGTTTCAATCCTTACATAAAGATTGCGCACAATTTACACGCATTTCAGACGAAACTTCCACAAGCAAAGATAAAAAAGATCCACGTCAATTCGTTGCAAGACAATTCGTCGTACGACAGTTTGATGCATGGCAATTCGCTATATGCGACAATTTGGTGCATGACAGTTTAGTGAAAGACAATCGGTGGCTACCATGTACTTTGGTATGAGCCACAATTCGATGCATCGCACAGAGATCAGAAATTAACAAAATCAAAGAAGGAAAATATGCAATATGTGGTTCTTTTGCAGCGTGTAAGTCAATTCTTTTGTTTTCCCAATCCTCATCCATCCTACTAAAACAGCATGGGCTTCGATAGCCAATAAAAAAAAATAAAAAAAAAAAATTTGTTAACCTTTTTTTTTTCCCCGTTTCTTCTAGTTTGTGTTAATAAATTTCTTCCTCGTCCTTCTCAACCTGCAACCAACTAATCCTAGCTACTTGAAGAACATGGATTTCAAAAGATCTGCCTTTCCTAAACAAAAAGTATACATCTAGTCTCCATACTAACGGCATTTCAAGTAGCACAGTGGTTAATAAATGAGGTGGTTCGAATCCCATCACAAAGGAGGAATTTTTATGGGCGCGTGCTTGGTTTCCTCTCCCACTTGGTAACTCAGATTTTTATGAAGTAAACAAACGAGTCAAACAGACAATACAATATATGCAATTCGGAGGAATTTTATACAGACGCCTAACAATCTTATTTGTTTTGTGCAAAAATAAACATCATTTTACTACCGTCCTCCATGCTAAATGTATTTTGCTGTCCTGTCCATTGGTCAAGAACGTCGAGAACTGCCACTGATCCTGGTGAAAAACGCCACACTGGGCCAGAGAGTTTTTCCATGTAGGGTACTCAGACTTCAATTCCGACCCCCTGCACGATCTCCAGGGAGGTTTACTCGTCTACCCCATCCACGGTACCAGCTTATTACTAACTTCTTTCAATGAAAGTTACAGCACGGATTTGCAAACAGAATGTTAGATGATGCGCATAACCAGCTGACATCCATTAATGATCCATCCATCCATAAATTTGGTAGAGATCACTAGAACAACAACCTCCCCCCCCAACTCACCTGTGTGTTTCCCAAAAAAATGCAACTTACAGGAGTTAAAGTGAATCAAAAAACAAAGGTTGATAGTAAATTAATCTCCATCAGGGTACGCCCCAAAAAATATAAAATATCAAGAACAGTATCGCGATCATTAAATTCCTCATTTACAGCACAGCATGTGTTAAAAATTTGCATTTTCTGTCTTGCTTTGCTGAATTCTCCCATAGAATTCACCGAATCGTTGTATCCACCAATTGTCTTCTATCAAATTGTCGCATATAGCGAATTGTCTTGCAAGGAACTGACGGGATTCCCCCAAAAAAGAAATCAGAGGTAGATATTGTGATTCACAGCGGACGTGCAAAATCTTTCCATTGAGTGCGTTGTCTGAGTAATGGGATCCACAGGACCCGAATGGAAGGAAGATAATGAAATTTATAACGACAAAGGTATTTTTTTTATAAGGTTCGTAATAAATGAATGTGAAAGAACCATTTCAATTATTGGGATGGCTCGGAAGCACAGAGGTTGGGGTCGCTGTGTGAAAAGGACGGGGATAAAATCACGTCCTGAGGGGTGGCAAGTTTTATTGGTATTTTTTGTTTTCTTTCACAACGCAAATGGTTAGTTGTGGGTGAGTTAGTGGGTTTTGAGAGAGGGGGTGTACAGTTTTTATCTCCAAGTGGCCGATGTTTTCTTCTGGTTAAACTTTGAACTTAAGATTTCCAGGATGAATTTTTAATTAAAGTTTGAAAATAATATTGTTCTGGTCAATAATTTTTGAATTTCTGAGTGGTTCTTCATGAATATAAAAGGGTCATTTTAATTGGAGATTTAAAATAATTGCCTGTTTTTTCACTTCACCGCACACGATTTGGGCAGATTTGAAAATAAATAAATAGCACGCTGTTTTTATTATTTTTGAAGTTAACGTGTAAAGTGAAATTTAAGGCTTCAAAGATGAATTTTATTATTTTTTAAGCCTTAAATTTCAAAGGGGATATTTTAAACGCAAAAGCTTTAAATCAACGAAAATGTTTGCATTTTAATGAACAAAACGCACATGTAAAAACGTGCACTTTTAGCCACAGCTGATTTCAATCTGTACTGTTTCGCTTGATGTTACTGTAAGTTCAAAATTATATTATCTAGCACAACTTCACGTGAACGGATTATCCACACAATGTATAGTGTGTAGTTAATTATCCGTTGTCACACATAAGTAAAAACTTCATCTTTCCACTGATTAACAACTCAGAGTGCTGGCTTTTGAATAAGTTTTTTTTTTTTTTTTTCTTTTATTCTGAATTTTTTTCTGTGATTGGCGCCACATTTCACGTTTGTGACTACTTTACTACTACTCTCTTCCCTGGATAGCCATATTTCACCACAAAAGAAAGAAAAATAGCGCATGCTTTTCGATTCCGAGAAATGAGAGAGCGATGAGAGGACCAGATTATGTGGTCTTCTCATCGTCGTTTAAGAAACCACAACTTCACGTGTACGCCTTATATGAAAATGTATATCTGATATACAATTTGTTGTTGAGTCACTGTTGATTCTGTTGGTAATAACTTATTAACATTAACATTTGTTAATACTAATAATTTATTAATAACAGAATCGACAGCACTCGTTCAAGAACTTTAATGATTGTAAATTTTGTTGTTCGTTTTGAAAATTTGACCACAATAAACAATTTCAGGCCTTTGTCATATAAGATCATTTAATGTCATTCGTTTAAAATCATTGAAAAGGCAAAGTCCCCGTTACAAAACTTCAGATGGATTCACAAATAACAGTAAAATGAAATGAAATAGAGCCATCATTTAAAGGTGACGATGGCAGGTTAGGTTGAGTACCAAAGCAACTAAGGCAACAACTGAGTCGTCAATATCTTGATTCAGTAACTGCATGCATTCTTCGGTCGGTTTGCTGTTTGCTGGACGAAAAACTGGAGTTTTCTGGAGAAAAGATCATGATACTTTCGCCTCAGACAGACTAACGCAGCCACCTTGCCAAAAAAAAAAAAAAAAAAAAAATTCTTTCGTCACTGGCGGGATTCGAACCCTGGCATCTTCCACTAGATGTGGGAGGACAGTGGTTATTACCCGCGAGGGCTAACGATGATGAGGGAAATGTTCAAGCCTGTAGCAAAATTCTCAAAGACACCCATCTATAATAATTTTTATTGATGGTGCACAAGTCGTCGACATGAAAAGCAGCAATGAGTTGGATGGCAACATTCCATAAAACAGTCAGCGTTGTGCTAAAATTACATTGCAACTTGGGAAAAGATTGGTCTAAAACTACGACTAGGAATTCTCCATTTTTCTCCAATCTTAAAAATGTCCTCCTGGCGTTGAAGAACTTACAAAAGGTCAACAGCAGCCTGCCATTCCATAACCTTGTAGTCTGGCATAATTCTATAAAGCACAGATATCAGGGCGCAAATCATAAATGGGAAACTTGAAATCGGAGTAAATGGAAATTAACCAACAACAATACTCACAACTGGAATAATGCCGGACAGAAGACTTGGATGCAAAACCTCAAGTGTAGGAAGCAAAAAAATAAATAAAATAAAAATAAATAAATAAATAAAATAAAATAAATAAAGACATATTTTAAAAGTATTTCTTGATAATAGGCTATTAACATAAGGAGGTCACTATCACCTTGTAATGCGCATGAGAACCATATCACACTTATAGAGCGAAAAATCCTTTCTGGTAGCAATCGTAACGTGACGACAATATTGTCTTAACGACAAATACCGTCACTTTTGATGCCCCTTACTTTTTTGATTATTTTTGATGCATTCGATTATTTATTCATTTATGATACACGTTTAACCCATTTGATGCCCAAAGATCCAGCCTCAGACAAAGCGGACAAAACAACAGGAGTAACAGTAACTTCCAAATATCTATTCCATCGATAAAGAATGGAAGTGACAGAGAGAGAGAGAGAGATATATATATTTTAGAGAGAGAGAGAGAGAGAGAGAGAGAGAGAGAGAGAGAGAGAGAGAGAGAGAGAGATCATCAAAGCAAGCGCTGCGTATTAAATGAACCGGCAAACCGGTTCAGATATCAACTGTGCTGCCAAAGAGTGTGTTAGAAGTACTATTCAGTATGCAGTACCCTGGCCACAATGCCAATAATATCCTTTAGGAAGTCTAGAGCTACATTTCTTTCAAGAGTTGTATTTTGTTTAATAGATGCAAATAGAATTTGAATTAGTAGGTCTAATTGTAATGAGATCTGTTGTAACAGTCATCTACAGAGTGCTTAAATCATTAGCATTAGCAAGGGCACATGATGCAAGAAAGCAAGCGTAGCATCAGCCAAAACACACACACACACACACACACACACACACACACACACACACACACACACACACACACACACACACACACACACACACACACACGCACCTTTCTCATTTAACCCATTCACTCGCTCCAAATGTTTGTCTAATTCTGCCTTGAATCTGTTTCAACTTCTGCAACGACAGATGGAAGTTTGTTCCAGCAATCAACCACCCGCTGACTAAAGGCAAACTTCCGCACATCTATCCTACAACTGTCTTTCCTCAATTTGAATTTAAGCCCTCTGAGGCGATTATTCTGAGCAAGAGGAAGAATCCCATCAGCATTGAGCATGCTCAAACCATTCAAGACGTTATACACCTCAATCAATCGAGTTATTCAATATATTCTACTGTCTGGGCTGATCAATAAGTGTTTTGATGCCTGGATTTAAATGTCCAAGTTTTATTAACCGGATTATCATACTTGCACACCAATCCTGCAAGGAACGTCTGAAAAGCGAAATCTTGTTTCAGTGATCGTGTCATTCAGATCCTTTTTACAAAGAAATTTGCTCAGCAGTAAATTAGTTTTTGCTGTATACTGAAAAATCTGCAAATTTAGTCCTTTAAAATAAGTATTTTTGTTCTGAAGCAAATCGAAATCATTTTGTGCCGAAGTTAAATTGTCTGCTTCTTAATAGATCTGAGCTCTAGTTACGTGCCTAAAATTTATTAAACCGTCCAGACGTCACTCTTGTGGGTAGCACAGTGACTACGACCAATCCTTCCACGCCAGGGTCAGGAGTCAAATCCTGTTACGACGCGAAGAAGTTTTAAGGGACATTTTTCCTTACCACTACAAATTTAATTTTGTCTCGGGTTTCAGTTGAACACTTTATCTGCCCAGAATTGGGGTTTTCATCCAGGAAACAGACAACTTACACCCTTGATGAGGCTACACTAAGGTCGGTTTCCCGTTTGGGATAAAAAACCACACCAAGTGAATACCATGCCACCTTAAAAATCGCCTTAATCTTTCCTCTTTCCTATTCTCCCAGTGACTTGCACAGCATCCTTATATATCTAGTTCCATTTCATGAAAAGGGTCGGCGTATCTAATAAGGTGGCCACTCCGTATATACATAATAAATAAATCTTTATTTATCCCTCCAAATATAAAATATAGGTGTACATTGGTAAGTGACAAATTCCCTTCACGGCAGAAAATGCCAGGGATTACCATAAAATGTGAATAAAAGAATGTCTAATATATACAAGAAAGGTTAAATATACACGAAAATATGAAATATAAACTGCATTACTCATCACTACATTTCTGTATAGAGTCCTGGCAATTGCAATACAAAAGTTCATCTTAACCTCAAATCCACTGAATCAACTTGTGTGAGATATACACTATTCAGAAATGCACACAACTACTAGGCAACAGTTGCCTCAGCGAACCACAGTGCGGTTTCTTTCCTATATTTCGGATATTCTATGAGCCTTTGTAGGCCAATTCCAATATGTGTTAAGGACTGAACTGATTCCAACGCACTGGCGGCCATCTTCAGTCTTTAGTATAAACCTGTCGGCCATCTTCAGTCTGTTGGTCTTCATTCTCAAGGATTTTGTGCCTCTTAATGCAGAGGGCGGGATGTGCCACTCACAAAGCTGTCAGAAGCATGGTGATGATATCGTGCCAGTCATCATTTTGATTGTAGTTATTAATCGTTTCCAGGCAATGATGTCTGGTAAACGCTGCAGTTTCAGCTGCTCAGAGAGCTGCGTGGTTCTTAACTGTTGAGGAAGGTGGTGCTTATGGTTTGCCCACTTCAGCAGCCAGAATTCACTCACATGTATTCTCCTAATGTGGGTAGGGGTGGCTGACGCCCACAATTCGGCGCAATACAAAATGGCCGAATACACCGTGGTTCTTAAATATAGTGAAGTTGTTGTAGTCTGTTTCACGTGCAAGAGGTGCTGTTTTGTTTCCCAACGTAAGTAGTTCATTTTCTTTACAATCAGGTCAATATGCGACTTGAACGTAAGTTTAGTATTAAATGTTACTTCCAGATCTCTATGCGTCTCAACAACTGGGATAGGTTTGCCATTAAGTTTCGGGTGTACGAGATGGTGTACTCGCTCAAAAAATCATAGGCGATTTTTTGAGCGAGTACACCATGAGCGAGTCTTCTGCGGATTTAGGGCCAAGCCAAATTTATCTAAGTACACAAATAAGTTAAGAAGCTTATAATTAATCTGGTCACACAATGCCATATTGTTCATGGACGGTTGGATGGGTGTTAGGATCTTAATATTGTCTGCATAAGTGCATACATCATCCCTACCCTTGCAGAACGGGATCATCATGGCGGTAAAGAGGAGTCCAGATAAGACTTCACCCTGTGGAATTCCTGCATGGAATTGGCGTTGGAGGTTCTGACTATCTGTACGGTAATAAATGGACCGACAAGTAAGTAGGGCCTGTAGGAACTTCAGCAAATTTCCTTTTATTTGGAAGGCGTGTTGGAGCAGATGAAGTAAGGCATGTACATTCAAACTATCGAAGGCTGCTTTTATATCGGCATAAATTATTGCAATTTCCTTTCTGGCTTGGAAAACATTTAGTATCGCGGCTTGAACTGTGAAGAGGTTAGTTATTGTTGATCTTGCAGTTATTGAATAATGAACTTGTTGAGGCTGCCCGGCCAGTATCTGATTCGACAACTTTGGCAGTAGAGCTTTCTCCAGTACTTTTAACAGGGTAGATGCAGTAGATATAGGCGTATAGTGCTCCACGAGGTTAGGCTTTGTAATTTTCAGCATTGGAATTACAGTGTACTTATTCCAGAAAACTGGGCAAGCAAGGATAGAGCTATAAATTGCTTGGCGTGGTTCAATTAGGTAAGGGCTGAGACACTTTACCATGAAGTGGGGGACTCCATCAACTCCAGCTGTCTCAGTTGCCCTGAGGGAGTTAATACTCTGTATTAGTGCTTGTTTAGTGATAATAACAGACCCCATCTCATTGTCAACTAACTGATCCCACTCAAACTCCCTGACTTGAGACTCGTGCTATATACTGGATAATCTGCTCATGTGGTCCATCCACGCTTCTTTGTCAAGCCCCTGATTTGTGTTACTTTTATATGTGCAACGAGGAAGCTTTCCCCTGTTAAGTGTGTCTTTCATGTAGCGGTTGATTGCTCTAGATTTTTCCCTATTAAATACTGCTCTGGCCCTCGAGTAGTTAATTCTATTTTGTGTGCCATTAGACAGTTTCCATTTTCTGCGCAGAGTTTGCTTTAGTTTAAACAATGCAGTTAGGCTAGAGTTCCACCAGGGTTTGTTTCGATCTTGATGATATCCTTACTACTTTGGAAGCCGCAAATTCTGTAATAGAGTTGATCCAACTGATAGGTCATTTAACTCAACTGTTACAATATTTCATAGATCGAATGTAAGGTGTTGCGCCATCTGTCGAATTCTGTGTGGGAGAGCGAATTATTTATTTGCGAGTACCCTTTTTGCGAGAACGATCAACGTAAAGGTTTTTTACCAGTTTTAAAATATATATTTTGAGAGATATTAAGATTTAATACCACACTGTCCAATTGATTGAGATGAAATACGTTTGAGTCTTTCTATTATAATATACTAGACGTTCATTGATTTTATTATTATTTTTAATTTGGCGACGTTGTTATATCTATTTGATATCTTCTCGTCCTTTTATCGGGGTTGTCGGTAAAAGGGCGATTATTTATTTCTGACGAAGTGATCGCACTTCTTACAATGTTTGTCACGCTGAAGTTCGAATTCTTTCAACTGAACGATGCATTTATCTCATTCTCCAGAAAAGACCCTCGTATCAAGGTATTCGTTGACCAGGCAGTCGTGGCAACTATAACCATACTCTTCCTGTCGGTTGCTTTGCCCGATGTAGTCAGAAAGCGGACGAACGTTGACACAGGAATACCCCCTCCCACTCCGTGATCACTTTCTAATAACTGCGTGAAATGCGATCGCTGTTTTAAATGAGAAGATCGCCTCACTCCAGACACGTCTGTGGCTTCAGAGCGGTGCATCCGCGTCTTTTGGCATGACCCCCGTTCCACTGTCATGTCGGCGGCGTAACTGTTCGCGGAGAATTAAGTAGAACGAAGCTAGTGCTTCCGTAGTTTCGCACTCACCTGTGTTTCAGAGAGACTTAAGGCTGTGGCCAAATCTAGACGCTCTGGGGTGGAGAGGTACCGCTGGGCTTCGAACCGCTTCTCCAATCCGTGTAGTTGCTGATCGCTGAATACCGTTCTGGCTTTACGACGACGACATGGTTTGGCGGCTGACTCTGGCGGAAACAGGGCCCCAGGGAACGGCAGAGCGGCTGCAGAAAAAGAAATTTTGTTAAAGCCTTTTTTCCACACAATTTCGTGTGATGCTAAGCAGATTGCATTTTCGCTCTTCTCTCTCTCTCTCTCTCTCTCTCTCTCTCTCTCTCTCTCTTTCACTCCCTCTTTCTCTCTCTCTCTTTTTCTTTTTCTTTCTTTCTGCGCTCTCTCTCTCTCTCTCTCTCTCTCTCTCTCTCTCTCTCTCTCTCTCTCTTTCACTCCCTCTTTCTCTCTCTCTCTTTTTCTTTTTCTTTCTTTCTGCTCTCTCTCTCTCTCTCTCTCTCTCTCTCTCCCCTCATGAAAAACGTGAATTCTATTTACCTAAACTTTGCAAAATGATTCATCACCGGTCCAGAATGATTTTTTTTTTTTTTTGCATTACTCTCTTAATATACGAGAAGCAGGAAGCGCTGATATTACAAAAAATTTCCCGACGAACCTAAAGAACTCTGCCCCCCCCCCTCAAGATATCACAAATGTTTGCATTTATTTTCACTATTCATATGGCGCACATTAATAGAACTTGTATATTTACGCCCCTCACTTTGTTCGCGGCACTCGCACACTCTTCCTGCTTCGTATTATGTTGGCGACATTGTCCTTCTCCGGTTGCGTTGCTAAAGAAGACTATTAGACACATCGATAAGGAACTGCAGTACGTATATTTATTATTTATATAGGGACTATGCTGTCAACCGCAGCACAGTTGGTCACTGGGTCAAGCAGATAACGTCCGCCAAAGACGGTCTCGTCGATCAACGGGACCGTCCTCGCAGTACGTGTGAAAGCGGCAGTGACACGTTATTACGAACTGCCTTTGCAGACGATTCTTTATCGGAAATACAAAAGTTCCAGTATTTTCGGGATTCAAAGGCCATCGGCAATTGTGTCCTTTCGACCATTTTTGACCCAAATGTGATTTTTGCTGAAACTTTGAGGCTAAGACACTAATGTCTCTGCAAAGCTTGCAGCTGATGCAGATTTAACCATAAGTCGGAAAAGCGACGTTTAGTGTCTAAAACTTAGTAAACTCCGGAAATTACTACATCTCAGGAAAAACGTCAAGAGAATTACTCTTGTCATCGAGACTAAGCTCATATTGCTCCGTGTATATTGTCTGTAAATTGTTCCGGGGTCCATTTTCTGTTTATTGGACGAAAAACCCGAGTTTATGGGAGAAAAGATCATGCTGTTCTCGACTGAGACCGGCTAACTCAACCACATTGTGAAAAAAAAAAAAAGCTCTCATAAAAGTTCCTCACACCACTGGTGGGGTTCAAACTCTATAAACTTTGTAATAAATCGAACTCTTTAATATATAATAATAATAAAATAAAAATAAAAGTGGAGCGATGGCCCAGTGGCCCAGTGGTTATGACACTGGACTACCAGCTTGAATGACCCAGTCCCGCCTTGGCGGAAGCGAACGCGGCTATATCACGCTAGGAGACGTATAATAATAGTAATAAATCAGAATAATAATAATAATAATAATAAATAAATTAATAGTAATAAAAAATAATAAATAAATAAACATCGCGATGGTTGCTCCAATGGACCTACCTACCCAAAGATCGGCTAGGGTATATTGTGGCGCCATCTGGTGTCACTCCCAAGAACTACCACTGGACATTAGCTGAAGTTAAACAGGTCGACCTTCACAGATAGATGATGTCGCTGAGAAATATTAATCATACTATATCGAGTGTGGCGCAGGATAAAGTCACTCGCGTTCAGGCCTTAGGCAGAGGGGTCGGTTCGAAAAATCAGAGAAGGTCTCCTGAGGAAGACAGTGGCAAGTGGCACTACCACAAGAGAAGGGCAATACCGTCCATCCCCACCAACTGGAAGTGCTAGTGACCACCGAGGAAGGAAGAAAACGCCAACGCATGAAGTGGAGCATTGAAATGAATACGTACATCATGCAATTATACTACAAAATAACGAAACTGGAGACCGATATGACAACGTACAGGGTGAGCCTGCATACTGGGTGGTTGGAACGATTCCCGGATATTCAGTTCACCAAACAGTGAACAGCGGACCAGAGAAGGACCATCGTCACGAAAAACCTGATATCTTCGAAAAAACCAAGCAGGACCTAAGCGGTCAACTACAAAGGATAAAGAATATGCAACAAGAGGAGGAGGAACACACAATCACCGAACCAGAGGAGGAAGAGCAAGAAGAAATTAAACCCACAACAACTGAAGTGGAAAGACACAAAGTCATGATATCCAGAATAGATGACAAGTGGAAAAAGGCCCTAACAGAATTCGAAGGAAAGCACCCCACATGGAAAGGAAAGAAAGCAAAGGAAAGCATACCCACGTGATACCGAAGAAGAGGCCCAATAGAACATTATGGAGGGTCACAGACCACCTATGGCGCCTCCATAGCCAGGTGGGAAGGAGCAGCAGTGCGTAGCACACGTTTCTTGATTAGACCGGGGTTCGAGCCCGTCACCACCAAATACGGAGGATGCGGAAAGGTCAGGGAATGACCACCGCATATCCCGGAGCAATATGGCCTTAGTTGCTAATGCTCCTAAAAACCAAAAAAACAACAAAAACAACAACAGACCACCTCAATCGGCAAATAATACCACATTACCTCGACAACAATGGTGGCCATTCACTAGAAGCCATCCACAGCCATAGCAGTCATTAGGATTAATGGAAGAGAAACGAGAAACCACCAGCAGAAGAACCGAAAACAGAAAGAACCGCCAGCAGGGGAAAGAAGACTTCAGTGGAAGATAGAAGAATTAAGAGTCAAGGTAGACCAATCGATCCATTACCAACGGGGTAATAGGAGTAAGAAATTGATTGGAAATGTGAAGAGCATCCTCAAGAGAGACAACGTCCACATCAAACATGAGACAAAAATCAGAGAATAGGAGAGTACTTGGACACATTGAAGCAGAACCCCAGAAAAGAGCTCCCAGAGGAAAATAAACAACCGAATCTTCGATGAGGACCAAAGAGGCTTCTATAGGAGTCTCGGGAAGATGGGAAAGAAGGGAACGGACCACCTGAGCAGAACATGATTGTGGAGAAGGGAAATAAGACATAACAGCCGAGCCCCCTGGATAGGACTAGAACGCAAGAAAACCAAGGACGTACAAGAGAGTGTAAGATTCGGGAAGAAGAAGTAAAACAGATGATCAAGAACTCGCACAACTGGCGAACTCCAGGAATAGATAACGTCCACAACTACTGGTACAAGAAGCTCACTTGCACACATAAGCACCTGGCAGAGCAGTTCACCCGAATGATAAGGCACCCAGAGACAGTCCCGAAGTTTCTCACTCAAGGAATCACATATCTGAAGCCTAAAGACGAAAATATAAGAAACCCGGTGAAGTACTTTTCTTTCCCGGTGAAGTATTTCTTCATTTCAGGAAGCATTTTAAGCATTCTGACTAACACCCTTCAAGAAAGACAAATTATCGCAATAAACAGGAAACAAACGGCAACTTACTGTATCTCCAGGAGAGTACCTCAAGGGGGCGTATTGTCCGCCACCTTCTTCGCAATAGCACTAGCCCCATTTTTAGCTCAAAACTATGAACAATTTATTACATATGCTGATGATTTGAAATTTTTTGTAATCTCTAAAGAACAAGAAACTGCACCCCATCTATCAGAGAAAGCAAACGAGGCAATCAGGAAACTAGAAGAATATCTGCACTACATTGGCCTGAAACTTAATGAAAAGAAAACTGCCCAAATGACCTTCACCAACAAAAAGAAGAAAAATGAAATTACGATTTTAGTGAATAATAGCAGAGTCCAAAAATCCCCCGCACATGTTGACCTTGGCCTTAAGTGGGATGAAGGATTAAACTTCATACCTCACTTCGAACACATTAGGAAAAAGACATACGCAGCACTCTGGAGCATTAGACAAGAACTCACCGGTCTCCGAAGCCCTCATCTTATGATCCAATACATCCTTAAATGCGTTACACCGATTCCGTTGTACGCATCGACTATCTGGTCATCGGCCCCAGAGAACAACATCAAGGCCTTCTTAAGAGTAGAATACTGTCTCCTGAGATGGCTAAACAAGATCGCCGGGAAACCGTTTACCATCTCAAGAGCGGTCTTGTCTGCCAATCTGGACATCACACACTGGAAGTATATCATCGCAACCAGAAACATCTTAACTCTGGCAAAGCTACTAACGGAGAGAGAGCGAACAGATGCGCCGAAAGTGGGAAACGTGATCACTCGCCCTCGGATGATACGACCGAGAATAAAGAGGGAAGAACCAAGTCTCAAGTGCCAACTGACTCAATTGGACTCTCTGGGGAGATTTTTCCCAGCAAATACTGTGAATTATTTTAATAATTTAAATATAGATGCAGAGAAACTATGTACAGACAAAATGTACAGGACAGAAATATTTGGTAATGTGTACCGGCAGGTACAAATATAATAAGAAGACTAATTTAATAATTTATATAATAATATTTAGCATTTAACAATCATTTAGTAATTAATTAAACCAACTTAACAATTAATTCATTAACCACATGATCTGTGTTTTTTCATCTCCAAATTTTGTGAATAAGTTCATGTAAATACTGATATAATGTAACCACACCCTCTAGCCACGTGCTGTCTATAGGTGTCTCGCAAGAGAAATAAACAGATAATAATAATAATAATAATAATAATAATGTACAAGATCCTGACCAGCTGCATAACTAGGAAGATATCAGACCACTTGGACAGCCAGAACATAATGGCCGAACAGCAGAAAGGATGCCAGCGGCTGAGCAAAGGATGCAAGGAGCATTAACAATAGATGCCGTGGTTATGGAGCAAGCCTACAAGAAAAGCCGCAACATGTACACAGCCCACATCGATTACTGCAAGGCCTTCGACTCCGTGCCTCATAGCTAGCTAATAGAGGCGCTCAACATCTACAAAGTCAATCCGATAGTGACAAACTTCCTAGGAGCAACAACGGCGAAATGGAGTACCACCATTAAGGTCGAAAATATCACAACCAAGCCAATCCCCATCAGGAGAGAGAGAGAGAGAGAGAGAGAGAGAGAGAGAGAGAGAGAGAGAGAGAGAGAGAGAGAGAGAAAGAGAGAATCTTTATTGCCCTTCACGACCATCACATCCATGGGTTTATTACAGCCTTCTGATACTTCCAGGATACTCGAACAATTATTTACAAAATGAAAACATATTTTAGTACAAAGGAGAGGACTCCTCACCAGAGTTAGGTCTGATCGAGCTGGCTTAACATCGAGATAAGAGCACCAGCTCAATCAGACAGGAGCAGGTGCAAGGTACACATCAGTCATTGCAGATTAGTCCTGCTAGTCATAATTTTTTTCCGGTAAGTCTGGTCAACGGCGAATTTGTTCAGGTTGCCTGGGTCTGCTTGAATATCTGCTGAGGGAGGAGGAACCTGTTCGAGAGATGGAGTCGTACTGAAGGCGGGTAGAACTCGGGATTGGCCCTAAGGGCAGCTCCAGCCACAGGTATCCCAGAATAAAGGTGTTGCAATTATGCCTGTTATCATCTTGACTGTTGCTAGGAGGCGTTGGTCGTCGACTAAGCTGGGAAGCCGTGGAATCCCGACAGAGTCGGCAAGCTGCGTGGTGCGAATCAGAGCAGAAAGGTTGTGCTTCCTGGTGACCCATTTTAGGAGCCAGAATTCTACTGCAAAGAGTGGTTTCTTTATTGACGGTGCCGCTGACGCCCAAATTTCTGCAGCATAGAGTAAAGGTGGAAAGATAACTGTTCTTATGTACCTCACGGCTGTCTTTTTATCTGTGATATGTAGGAGATGTTGTTTTGCTATCCACCGGAGTCTTGAAGCACATGTGAGGAACATGTCTAAAAGGTAAAGTGCAGCCATTATCAACCCACTGCAGGATGGAAGCCTCCTCAACAATTCATGCTGAGGGGAATGGACCATAATCTGCCACGCTGGTCCAGTGCGGGTTGGCAGATCGACCGTATTCAGCAGTCAGGGGCTTGAACCCCGGTCTACTCAAAGAGCGTGTGTTACTGCACTCCCGCTCCTGACCACTCGGCTACGGAGGCCTAAGTGTGCGTTAAATCGAAGTTTGGAGTCAAATACAACGCCTAGATCACGATGGCTGGACAAAATTGGGATGAGGAGTTGCTGACTGAAGGCTGGAGAGATGAAGGAGTTTGATTAAGTGAATACACCATGAATTCGGACTTAACAGGGCTGACCTTAAGCCCAAACTGGAAGAGGTAAGATGTGACTGCGGTGAGAGCGTTGCTAATTTCCGTTTTTACCAGATCTAGGTCTTGACTGGGGATGATGGGAGTGAGTATCTTGATTTCATCCGCATAGCTCAGTAGACACCGAGACGGTGGAACCAGTGGGGAGATAATAGATGAAAACAGAAGGCCTAAAAGGACCCCCCTCCTTGTGGGACTCCTGCAGTGACGGATCTTGTAAGGGTGTGATCTCCTGTATGAAGCTTTATAACTCTGTCATGCATAAGTTAAGCAATCTTGCAGGGAGATGCCCTGAGCCCACGATGGTTCTAACTACCACTTAACCCGCTATCCACCATGCTCAACAGCAGCAAGTATGGATATAACCTCAAAGAAGAAAGGAAAAACCTGTACACCCTCACCCACATGGATGACATCACGCTCTACGCGGGAACCGAGAAGAAACTCCGGAAAGTACTCCAGATCTCTGAAGAATTAGCAATGATATTAGGGTGGAATTTGATCTATACAAATGCAAGACCCACGGATTGCACCAGGAAAAAATTAGTCAACCGAAACTACCAGCTGCAGACTGGTAAAGAGATTGAAGCCATGGCAGAGGGAGAGGCCTACAAATACTTGGGGATTATGCAGACTCAGCAGTTACAGCACAAGAAAATTAAGGCTTGCCTGACCGAAAAATACCATCAGATACTCAGAAGCCTGCTGAAAGCAAAGCTGAACGGAGGGAACACAGTTAAAGCCATAAACACCTATGCAGTCCCAGGGCTAACATACTCCTTTGGGGTCACAGATTGGACTAACACCGAGCTGGAGGATATCACGAGAAAGACAAGGACAATGATGACCAAGAGCCACCAACACCACCGGAAGTCAGCTGATAGACCTTACCGAGCAGCAGAAAACAGCGATTGCTAACCTGAAGGATTACTTTCAGAAACACACAGCAGCACTCCACCAGGCCATAAGTAAGATAGACAAGCGATAAACCCCACTCAACCTAAACGAGGGGTTCCCCCAACCAGGAAGTACAAACAAAGCTAGAAAATGGGCAGAGAAGACACTCCTTGGCAAACACTACAATGATCTTTTTTTTCTTTTTTTTTTTTTTTTTTTTTTTTTACATACATTTTTATTACATATATACAAATATACAAACACTTTATATTTACAATCATCGCATTCTGCGTAAGAAACGATTTTAATTATACAGCTTCTCTTGCAAGCAATAAAACGCAATAAAAGATATATTTGCATGTATGTATGCATATGTACTTGTTTTGGGGAGCACCTAGACGAACTCCACCTTGGAAAATATGTGTTGAAAAAGTGTCTACAGTGATCAACAACCGCTAAATCACTGCCTATTTCTAAGCATGAGGAGTTGTGCCTGCTTCTATCATTCCAGTGCTGCTGCACCAATTTGTCGTCCGGTGGAAGGAGTGCAATACCAAAGGACAGGAGTCCTCAGGCTGCCCAACCCGAGGGGAAAAAATAAATAAATGAATAATTCAATGAAAAAAAATTCTATGTATAGTTAATGCCGTTATATACATTCAATATCATTACTAATTTAAGAAAACAATATTTAGTTTCTAAGCTAACAGCTGTTTAACCCAGTAAGGTAGAAATATAAGTTCATGAAGGTAGAAATATAAGTTCAGTAAAGAAGGTGCGTCTTCTTTTAAACACCTTGTCAGAAAAAGATTGGAATGCTGCAAAGTCCTTGGCATCTTGAATTAAAATATTGAGGTTATCAGTCCTAATGGGTTGACTGCTGTTAAATAGTTCTTGTCTGAAGACGTCATAAGCCGGGCAACAAAGCAGAACATGCCTCCAATCTTCTACTGCTCTACAAAAACATGTTGCATCTTCAATGAACTCCGTGGTAGTGGGTCCTCTTTCACTGGATTGCCATCTGTATTTTTACTTCTTAGTGAAATTTGTCCAAAGATTAATTTTCTCTTGCCGAATGTCCGTGGCCGGATTACTTACAATGTCGAGGATTTGAGTTGCCAAACCTTTCTTTAAGTTAGAAACCATGCCTCGGTATGCCACATAAAGGTCAATCGGAATACAAACTGAGATCACTTGTAATGCATTGGTTGATGTTGTTCTGCAGCATCTATGTGTTGCCAATATCATCTTTCTCTGCAATGATAAAAGTTTGCCCTAAGGTTACTCATTGTGAAGTGAGTAACCTTAGGGAACCATATGGCAGCCGCATATACTACAATTGGAAAAAATATAGCCCTATAATATAATGCCAAAGTTTTGTGCTTTATACCCCATTCAGCACTAGAGAGCCTAATCACATTGGCAGTAAACTTCTTAATCTTTTCAGATAAGTTCTTTACGTGGGGGATAAAAGAATATTTGTCATCAATTAAAAGACCAATATATTTATTTTGAGAAACATAAGGAATTTAGGCTTTGTTGATATGAAGTTTAGGAGGTCTACAATGATCTCCATCAAGATCACATAGATAAAATTGCTTCCAATGCATGGCTCACGAGCGGGACGCTCTTCCCCGAGATCGAAGGCTTCATACTCGCCATCCAAAACCAGGTAATCAACACCAGAAACTATAGAAAATACATCGCCAAGGAGTCGGAGCCCCGAGTGTCCGATGACACATTTCGACGATGCCACCTGGCCTCAGAAACGATCCAACACATTACCGCGGGTGCAAGGTGATCACCCAGACTGAGTACACTCATAGACAAGACCAGGTAGCCAGGATAATACATCAGAAGCTAGCAAGAAAATACCAGTTGATCGAAGAAAGTGTACCGTACTGCAAGTACGAACCCCAGGCAGTACTAGAGACCCCACAAGCTGTACTGGCACCACACCATAATAACGGATAAGCCAATCCCGCACAACAGACCGGACATAACCCTTGTGGACAAGAAGGAAAGGCTACCTATCTAATTGACATAGCAGTGCCCAACACTGGCAACCTCCAGAAAACCAATAAAAAAAAAATCAGGAAGTACACGAACCTAAGACAGGAGTTCAAAGAGATGTGGCATATGCAACAAGTTACGACCATCCCAATCATCGTGTCAACCACACATATGGTGCCAAAGACCCTACATAGCAGCCTAGCAGCAATAGGTCTCCCAGCGAACACCTACAAGGAACTTCAGAAAGTCGCAATCCTGGAGACCTGTAGGATAGTCAGAGTTTCTCGACCAACAGTAAAACCAGACATAACAACAACCTCCCTGTACTTGGTAGCAATACCCGTCACGAGATGGAATATCCAATCAGGGAGAAATAATATAAAGAGCAATAATAATAATAAAACTCACGCCTTTTCCAACCGGTGTGGAGAGGACAGAGATCCTACCAACTATGCTACCCACGAAGGCTTTGATTGTGCTCCGAGTAGATCATCTTAATTGTAAGTATCATATTAATAGCAGCTTCCATGCCAAGAACTTTTTTTGTTCTTGATCTACTCTACACATGTCACGTTGGTGGCTAGCATTGAATGACGAAGCACGGAGCGCGGTACATGGTTTACCAATCTGACGGTCGTGCCTGAATGTAATGAATTCCCGGAGAAAGCAACCTGCTGGACTGTCTCGTCCTGACAATGGCCGAAGCATCATGAAGATCTGCGGCTGTTTTTCATGGTTTTATCTGGTAAGCATTAGTTGTTTTATACAACACCATGAATGCTCAGGTTTATCTAGATACGCTAGACAATAATGCGTTACCTATGTTGCGGCAGCACGTCAGGGAAGGCCCATACTTCCATCAGCAGGAGAACGCTCCATGTCATTCTGCTCGCTTTGTGACGGACTTGTTTGAGATATGAGCTTCAAAAGTTGGATTAGCCAGCAGAGAGAGCGATGACCCCGATTCTACAGAGAATCTCTGGTATGAATTGGATCATCGGGTGCTTATGAAGAGAAACTTCCGAAAAAATGGAGCTGAACTTGTTGTCGCTGTGAATTGCTGAATGGAGGAACGTATGGGAGGGCATTTAAAAAAAACTAGTGGAGAGTGGAAACTAGAGGTTGTCATAAAGGCTAAAGGTCAACACACGTTAATATTTTTTCTGAAAATAAAGGTTATTTGTAGATATGCAGGTGTCTGGATATTAATGATATGGCCGGTGCTTCTCCAACACGTGCAAGTAAATGCGATCCTTCTAACAAATCACATTATAGAACACTTATTAGTTTGCATTGCATTGGAAACAGCAACACTCACCTCTAACAATTCTCATTCGAGGTGGAGAGAAGCGCACCCTTCGAATACCATCGCATTTATAATATTTCTATCGTAAAAAAAGGTCCGTGTTCGAATCTCATCAATAATGCAGAACTTTTCTGGCTTTTTTTTTTTTTGTTCTGTGGGCTTTTTTACTCCGTAGTTGAGGCGCCTCCATAGCCAGGTGGGCAGGAGCAGCAGTGCGTAGCACACGCTTTTTGATTAGACCGGGGTTCGAACTCGTGACCACCAAATACGGAGGATGCGGAAAGGTCAGGGAATGACCACCGCATATCCCCGGAGCAATATGACCTTAGTTTCTAATGCTCCAAAAACCAAATAACAAACAAACTCTGTAGTTGAGTTAGTCGGTTTCAGGCGTAGACAGAAGGTTTATTCCACCTTCCTCTCCGAGTTTTCAGGGAGGAGGGTGGAAGAACCGTGCCTGTTTTTCGTGCCGCAAAACAGACAAATTGACTACAGAGAACACCACCCAATCTATGAACATATCACACTTGGTTTCTTCTCGGGTGGCCCTAATATGACAGTTTTTATATCAGTGAGAGCAATCACTTGTGTGTCAGAGAGTTAGAAGGGCTCTCTACTAAATCCATGTCTGGAAATGTAGTAAAATATGGCCTGGGGGCGGGGGGGGATGATGACGATTGGCATCTTCCGCTTAAGCAGAGACTCCCGTTTTCCGTGCAAAAGGCCAAACTTGTTCTTCTGGTAAAATAAAATGTTAGTTTTCTTGGTTTAGCATTACTATTAGCATTAGCATTAGTACAGGCATTTGATGCAAGAAAGCAAGCTTCTGCAGCATCAGCATAAAATGTTAGTTTTCTTGGTTTAGCATTACTATTAGAATTAGCATTAGTACAGGCATTTTATGCAAGAAAGCAAGCTTCTGCAGCATCAGCCAAAAAAAAAAAAAAAAAAATACTCCCTTTTCACCCCTCCGTTCGTTCGAAATACCTGTCCAGCTGAGCCTTAAACTTATTTAGGCTATCAACTTCCACAACAAAGGAGGGAAGTCTGTTCCACCAACCAACTACCCGCTAGCTAAAGGCAAATTTCCGCACGTCTATCCTACATCTGTCTTTCCTCAATTTGAATTTATGCCCTCTCAGGTGATTATTCTGAGAAAGAGGAAGAATCCCATCAGCATTGAGCATGCTCAAACCAATCCAGGCTTTATACACCTCTATCAGATCACCTCGTCGGTGCCTAGTCTGCAGACACTTTATTTGCAAAAACTTAAGCCTTTCTTCGTAAGAGCAACCCTTTGTTCCATTCACTAATCTTGTTGCCCTTCTCTGTACTCGGTCCAACAGCTCTACATCCTTCTTGAAATGAGGCCTCCAGACCTGTATACAGTACTCAAGGTGTGGCCTGACCATTGCCTTATACAAAGGTATAATCACCTCCTTTTCCCTGCTAGAAAAATTCCTGTATATCATTGACAAGACACCATGAGCTACTCTTGCAGCCCGTCTGCACTGCTCAGAAAACTTCATATCTGCCTGCACAATTACTCCCAGATCCTTTTAATTCTCTACCACTGTCATTGTATACCACAGAGGTGATACGTTGCTCTGGGGTTACTGTTTCCCATATGTAGCACTTTACATTTGTCAATGTTAAACTTCATTTGCCACCTCTCAACCTTTCCAGATCCTCTTGCAGCAGCATACTGTCATTAGTGTCCTTAACAACCCTGCCAACCTTTGTATCGTCTGCAAACTTGGACATTAAGCTTGACATACCATCATCAATATCATTTATAAATACAGAAAACAACCACTGAACCCTCAGGGACTCCACTAATATCATTAGTCCACGATGAGCAGTGTCCATTGATTACCACTCTGTCTTCTTCCCCTCAACCATCCCTTTATTCATAGCAGCAATTTGCCTCCAATGCCACACTGCTCCAATTTGTGCAGCAGTCTTCCATGTGCAACAGTATCAAAAGCCTTTCTAAGTTCCAAATATATAATATCAAAGTTATTCCCTGCATCCAGTTCTTTTGTGACTACATCATAGTATCCAATCAAATTGGTGAGACAAGACCTGCCCTTAACAAAACCATGCTGTGTCTGAGCTATAACTGAATTCTTGTCCAGATGATCCTGCAGTGCTTCTTTAACCAGTGCCTCCATTACTTTTCCTGGAACCGAAGTTAAACTAACAGGTCTATAATTACTTGTGTCAGCCTTTGATCCTCCTTTGTGAATTGGGGTTACATTTGCACATCTCCAGTCCATGGGTACCTCCCCTGAGTCCAAAGAAGCTCTCATAATTATGGCTAGGGGTTTGCTTACTTCCTTTGCTGCCTCCTTTAATATAACTGGATAGATCCCATCCACCCCGGGTGCCTTTTTTATGTTTATCCTCAACAATTTCTCCTCCACTTTCCTCTTAGTTATTACAAAATCATCCAGCTCACTGCCAGAGTTTACTTCATCTATGGCATTCCCCTCGCTAAATAACTCCTCATGTGTGAATGTAGATGCAAATTATTGATTTAGTTTGTTAGATACCTGAGCAGGATCATCAACAGTTGACCCATCGATATCCAGTGGACCAATCTGATTCATCCCCTTCCTTCTGGAGTTCACATAAATAAAGAACTCTTTTCTGTTTTTCTTTGCATCCTTTGCCAAGGATTTCTCATAATCTGCCTTTGCCTGCCTAATCTCCTTTGTGACTTGGTTACAAACCAGCTTATATCTATCATAAGCTTCCACGACACTCATTAATTTATATGCATCCCATGCATTTTCTTCTCTGCCATATGTCTCACTAGTTCATCTGACATCCATTTAGGCCTAAACCTTGAACAATATTTCTTAGTTGGTATGTACAGCCTAGTAGCTTCCAAGATAAGTTCTTTGGTTGCTTCCCATTTTGAATTTGCTGTTGGTAACATCATCAGTTGGTCCCACTATATAGAATTTAAATAGTGTCATAGACCATCGTTGTCGCCTTTACGAAAGCAAAAACCCTTCCCTTTACCCCTGACGGTAATTAACTCTTTGAGTAAATCCCACTTCAGCACATTGTGATCATTGCCACCTAGTGCTTCCTTTATCTGCAGATTCTTAATTCAAATCAAGAATATTACTCCCTCTAGTTTCCTTCCGAATATACTGAGGTAGAAAACAATCATCCAATAAATCCACAAAAGCCTTGCTAGTGTGTGAGTGACCAACCGACAAATTCCAGTCAATATCTGGGAAATTAAAATCCCCCATTATAAGACTCTGTGATTTACTGGCCCACTCTGTTTCTCTGTACAGTTTCTTATTATAATCATCTGACCTATAGCACACTCCTACTCTCAATTTTTATCTCCCAATGCTTATGTGACACCAAACTGACTCGACACTGCACTTTCCAGCGATGTCGACTGGCTTCACTTCCTTGGATTTTATGTGTTTCTTAACTAATAGCATAACCCCCCCCTTCCTATCCTGTCTATCCTTTCTGTAGACATTGTACTCCCCAAATTCCAGTTCTGCATCCCTTATATCTGCGTGACACCACGTCTCTGATATCCCAACAATATCTTCCTTTGATGTTTTGAGCAATACCTCAAATTCATCAAATTTGTTTACTAAACTCCGAGCATTGGTGTACACGCAAGTATACCTGCACCTGTTTCTATTCTTAGCTACCCTAACACAACCCATGTGTTTACTTGTACCGCAATGATTCCCACCAGTCTCTGAACTATCCTGCATCTTGTTTTCCAGGCTGCTGCTCATTCGAATAGAAGCAGTGGAAGAATCACTTTCACCTCTGCCAGTGGCTACTGTTAATCTATTAGTCCTTGTATACCCCCAAGCTATCAGTTTTCCGACCCACCTAACACTGCCCCTATATCTGACGAAATAGCTGACGAAATCCCATTGTTTTGTAAGAATTGATTATTTCTTTTTGTCTTGAATATAGAATGGTTTATTCTCCCATTTTTCGCTTGAGAATAATTCTTTTTTTTGATGCTGAACCCTCATACTTATTTTCTGTCCCATCGTTTTGTGAAAATTTGTCTACAAAATTTTCTGAGCTGTTTTCTATGAAGCTTTAGAACCTTCTGGAGGGGTAATAAATATGTTATGAAAATCAAGTGGCTGCTCTAATACTTCATATAGAATTTGGGTAAGACTACTCACAGTGCAGCTTTTCTTGAATCCTTAACATATTTCCACAATCACAGTTGCCAAAAATAAAAATTAAAAATGTAGAATAAGCAGTTGTTGTCATTTTCTAGATTTATAACATTACTAAAATACGCAAGTTCTTACCGAAGGATAACAATTCGATTTCTTTTTAGAGTTAGTTAGTTAGTTATTGGAAGTTTAATGGCTCATCAGCATCTAAGGCTATCGTGCGCCAATTTCTTTTTAGAGGTTGGAAAATACCAATGTTATTATTATTATTTTTATTTCTCCTAGGAGACAGTTATACATATCTATACACAAACTAAACATGCTCCGAGCAGATTTGTAAAAAACATCAATAAATATGCCAGAAATGCTGACAACTGAGCAAACAGTTTGAATAATTATTGAACTGCAAAATGCTAGTAGAAAACATTCATAGGATGTTTTATGAAGAGATATGAAAGCCATTTTCAAGCCCCATCTCTGTTTTTTATTTCTGAACGTAGACAATTTTCCATTTATGGAACATTACCACGAATGAGTAATATTCATCCAAATTGAACTAGGATTATTAATTTGGATACGCGCTGGTCTTTCCTAAAAACGGAAACTGGTCAGAATGAAGTCAGCTACATTGGGCTGTTTATTCCACCGCCACTGATTTGAAAACGAATCGATCCTCTACGATGGAATCTAAGATAATTGTTCAAAGAAGTCTGAACGAGAAAAACAGTAGGAATTGCGGGAAGTACAAACTAACGTTGTAAAATGTTTTTATTTTTAATTTCAGCCGTATAATTTGACGCTCGAAAATTAATGTTTTCGAAAAACCAGATTGACGAGCTTCTTTCCGGTCGCTACGTGAATGTTCCTCACTGTTTTGAGAAGGCGAAATAGGAAAGACTTTACTAGGTAAACCCTGTCAAATGGGAAATGGCAATGATAGAATGAAAAGTACAGAGAGAGAGAGAGAGACAGAGAGGACGAAGGAACCACACATGGAACTCAAGCTCTTTCGTTCACCAATCGGCAATAATTTCTTCCAGCAACTCTCCTCTTCTGGAATGTCTCCTCTGTTGGTGTCCATTGGGCCGTTATTTTTCAGACCAATGTTCAGCGGCTGCTCGCCAGGCGCGTGTCTTTAACGGTGTACCGCAAACTTGTTTTGTGGAGAAAGCAGAGAGAGCATAACGTCACTTAACATCCAAAATGCTTCTAATTCGAACATCAAAGGTTTTTCTTTTAATCTGTCGTCGGTAGGCTCACTTATCGAAGGTGACGTTGATCCAGTAATCAAAAGCATGTGAAAAAAGGATTAAGTTGGAGGACGTTTCTGATAAAAGTACCTAATTAAGGCGTTCTTAACAAGTGAGTCGTAACGATGCAACAACGGACTGATGAGCGCTTTCACGCAGAGCATCTAAATAATTAACGTGGATTAAGACAGACAAAAAACCGGACATTTTTTTTTAGCCGAAGGAGCACTTGGGATGAAAGAAAATTCTTTATTTGCATAACAAATGAAGATATTTGGTATGCAAAGAACTTTTTCTTCGTTAAGGTCATCATCATCATCACGAGGATGCTTCTTTCCCCTACCCCTGCACTGAACAGAGATTCTAAAAAGGTGCTAATTTAGCCCACCAAAATTAAAATCCCGCTTTAGCCGCTCATTCATATTTGCTAGTGACCGAGGCTCAGCTTTCCTCAAACTTTTTAGCATCTTTCTCGCATTACTGACACACAAGGAGATTCTTGCTAGTTTTCATTAACATTTAGACCTTTAAATCTTCCCCTTGAGGAGAGAGAGCTAGTCAAATATTCAGAAGAAGTATTATTTCTTCAATATTCACTGTTACTGGCGTGTTAAAACAGGCTGAGTGATATTTCCTTCCTTCAGTGTCGTGGTCTTTCAGTCATTCTGAATTTGAAATTCTGAAACTCTTTGCAAGGAAAATCGCGTATGATTATTGTTCTTCTTATGATCATTCGCACTGACGGCAACATTTGTAGATCTATTTCTATTTGAGTTTATCTTTTCTTTTCAATAAAGCTAATACATCAGTTGTTTGATAAATAATTCTAAGAATAACATGCTTTAAATTGAAATATGTACGGAATGGAAATTAAACAACAAGAGGTGGAAATTAAACAACAAAAGTTCAAAGTTCAATGTATTTTATTATTTTTTTGGCGGGCTCCAGGGTTTCCCCTATTCACCACTTATTAAACAACATTAAAAAACAACATTAAACAACAAGACACATTTAATACTTCATAAATTCACCTCCCAAACAGCAGCAGCATTAATTAAAATAATGATCTGAATAACATGGTCAATAAACAACTTCTGTCGCCAGATGATTTTCCATCAGCTGCAATTTTCAAATAATAATAATAATGTTGAACCTCCCAGCAGATACTCTCAGCAATTGTCATGATGAAACACCCGCTGTAATTAGTAGCAAAACACCGGTGCTTTCCGGAGGTAAGATAATTTTTTTTATTCTAAATGCTTGCTGGAACCGTCGTGTGTCAATGACAAATTGGTCGTGTCCCGGGCTAGCATCACTAACAACGCTGAAATCCAAACTGACATTTCGCGTTGCCAGAAATATTGTCAGCTGCGGCATTGTCCATTCTTGACAACATAAACCTAGAAATTCAGGAGTCAATAATTAAGTCAGTTGCAGATGAGTTGCAAAGCAATTTCTTACCTCTTTAATTGATAAACTGACGTCTGCTCTTAGTGATCTGTATGCTAATATGGAAATCAAAGCCGGATGTTTCAAGACTCATAAGTCTATCAAATCAAATTAAATAAACCAGTTAACAAAACCAACGTTCAATTCACCTCCCAAACAGCAGAGCTAATATTTTGACTTGGACAACATAATACTACTGAATTTGAATGAAGTCCAAATACTCAGGGAATCAATCATTTTACAGATGAACCTCATTCCCATGCCATGCCCCTGAACAGTCGTTCAGGGGCATGGCATGGATTCATGGTTATAAATGATTCTAGAACAAGGGGCCATAATTTCAAGTTACGGGTGGAGATTTTTAGACTGGATTGTAGGAAGTTTTATTTTAGCCAGCGAGTTATAAATTACTGGAATAAGTTGCCTACATGGGTGGTAGAGGCTGACAATTTGGGGAAATTCAAAGGTGAGCTGGACAGTAACCTACGGGAGATGGGAAAATGCATACGTTGTCTATTTCCTTTTCTTTTATTATTAATTAATTAATTATTTTATTTTATTTTATTATTATTATTTTACTCTTTTCTTTTTTCTGGTGCAACATAAGCCTTAGGCTTCCTTGCACCATATGGCCATTACTAATATTAATACTAATTCTATGGGACGTGCTTGAAGAATACTACCCAAACCTCGCAGTTCATCTAATCACATGATGAATAAATACAATCATCGTCCATGCGTCAGCCTGTGCATTTCTCCATGGACTATTTGGTGTTCAGTTTGACAAAAAGCAGTCCCTTCACAGGCAGTGGAAAATGTGTGGCACAACCCGAGATAGTGTATATTGTGTTCGTGTCTAACGGCACCAGGGGTTTCCCCCATCTCACGTTGCTCTCATTGTAGGTGTACCAGTTCACTGGGAAGGCCAGAGATTTAAAAGTGTATGGATTTTGTAAGTGTAGTGTTGTGTTTCGTTGTTCTTCTGGCCATTTAGCCGCTAGACCCCTATTGGGGCCCAACGTTGTCCACATGCCTTGTGGAGGAAAACCAGGTACCCAGTAATTTTAAGTTTTCACTCTGGCAGGTCCTGCCACCTAATTTCCTGAGATTTCAGTGGCAAGGACCTATTAAAAAAATAAATAATAATAATAATAAATAAAATAAAAAATAAATAAATAAAAAAATAAAAATAAATTAATAAAATAATTTAATAGTATTGGGAAGTAGTCGCTGAAAGGTAGGCCGAAAGGGGTTTTCGTATGCATTTGGAATTTTTACAATTTTTTTTTTTAAATTTTGACATCGTATGGGGCATTCGCTAGTGTTAGGCAGAGTAGAGGGGAGACTGAAGACAGGGGGAAAGCCAGAAATATGGAGCCAATAGGGAAGGTGACCCTAGGTCAAATATTTAAATTTAGACTATGTGGGGTTACACTGTGAAAGTGAACAGAGTAGGGAAGAGACTGAAGGCTAGGGGGGAGGAAGTAGGAAGTAAGGGGCCGATAGAGAAGGTGACCCCTGTGGTCAGTGGGGCAGGCCCATGTCCCACCAGGAGGAAAAGGAGGGCGAGGAGGGGAAGCGACAGTGAAACCATCTCCTTCCCTCCCCAGGGAAGTGGAAAGAAAGTACCGTGCAAGAGAGCACAGGTACAGGATCTCCTGTGGCGTTGCAGAGCTGCAATGAGGTCAAGTCCATGGTAGGTCTTCTATTTAAGTTCTACTTCTTCTAAAGAGACGTCAACTTCTAGGGTTGTAGGTCATTCCTGGGACAAGTCCTGTATTTGCAGTTCAGGTTGTTGAGGTTGTGCTTGCAGTCTATCATCAAATTTTTCAGTTTTAATCTTCTTTCATTTAAAGAGCAGAAATGCTGGTTGGTGATATGTTTTGTCTTTGCGTTGTCATGGTTGAGTGGCATTTCCTCTTTTCCTCAGTGTATGGAAATTTGCACCCTTCTCGCGAAGAGGTCCTGGGCGAATCGTGACAATGCTTTATAATCCTCTTCGGTTTCAAAGAGGAGAAATTCTTGTCCTCATGGAAGATATCTCACTTTTGCAATTACAATATATCTTAGGTCTTCATATATGGGACAGTCAAACATAAGATGGTTCCAGTCTTCTATTTCTCCACAAATGCAATGTGGGTTGTCTGTGAGTCTGAAGCCAGCGAGCTTTGCATTGAAGGAGCCATTCCCTGTTATTAAGTACGTTGTATGAAGTCCTGGGAGGAACCATGATGGTGATTTCGGGTATACTCTATTTGTATGTGGAAAAAACTTGCGGGTGATCTCTCCTTTGGTGGTACCAGCCCATCTGTTTTGCCACTCCTGTAGCAGGTGGTTCTGTAAGCGTACTTTTTCTGCCTTCCTATTATTAGTGGGATCGGTTGTAAAATTCAGGAAGGTAACTGGGACTCCTTTGGAAAGGTAATAGAGAATTCCGGTTCTAACGATTTCTAGGTCTAATGGGAGTGTTCCTGATATTACTTGTAAGGCTGGTGTACTCATTGTACTGCAGGCGCGGGTTATGGCGCAGAGGATGGATCGCTGGGTAGAATCCAGCGTTCTTCTATTTACTACTAGCGTGGTCTTATCGTACCATATGGCCGAAGCATATGAGATTGCTGGGATAAAAACTGTCTTATAATAGAGTGCCAGCGTTCTCGAGATCTGGGTTTTTTTTCCAGCAAACAGAAAATAGATCTCAGAACACGTAATTTACAGACTATATACACGGAGCAATATGGCCTTAGTCGCTGATGCTGAACTAAAATCTTACGACAACGACAACCCGAGATCGGATCATGTACTCCAGAACAAGAGTTATTTTCAACCAGCTCAAAGCATCAGCCATAAAGAATTACACAGATGTTACCTTGTCTGAAAAGAAAAAGCGCCATACTTTTCAGATACGGCATTATTAATTGAAATTTTTATCATGATAAGTGGATGGATCAAATTATATTCAGACAACCTCACGCTAATAGAGCTGAACGGGAAGCTAAGTGGCTCATTAATTGACATCTTTGGACGCATGCCCGAAAGATTGAGAGCACAAGAAAACATGACGAAAAGCAATATGGAAATGATGCTCTTGACTACATAAAAGAAATAGGCTTCAGTGGGACTCAGTGATTAAAGGTTGATTGACATATTGTACATATGGAAGTTAAAGTTGGGAGTTTTGAACTTAATTAGGGAGTTGGAGTTAGTTACAGTTAAAAACCCCATATTTTTAATGGTTGAAAAAGAACTTATAGCGATGTCTGTAATTCGGTGAGTGGTTCAGTGGGGAGACGAAATGGCGTTTGACGACATCGATGAACGAATTGGATGATAGATTTTAATAATTTATCGAAGTCGGACATACTAGGAAGAGAAGGCATACGTGTTGCAAAACATTCTAGAAGCACCAATGAAAGGCAGGACCATCGTATCTGTCTTTGTCTTTATATGTCTTTGGTTAGCCAGTTCTGTCCAGAATAGGAGAGTTGTTTTGCCACACCAGATTATTGCACAGTTCGCAAAACTGTTTTCTGGAAGCGGGCTGCGATCTCGAGTAGCATTGAATAGTTTGCCTCTCAGTCCTGCTTATGAACACCTTGAGTCGAGCACTTTCAATTGTGCCGTGCACGCGTTTATGGCTTCTGTATTTTCTGAAATTGCAATGAAGATTATTTTTGTTCAATAATTAGTGCTATGAATCTAATTCTATGCCAAGAAAATTTCCTCACCAATTAATTAATTATGCTTGCCGATAATTTATACTTTTATTTTATGTACTAAAATCCATGAGTGTCCGGCCATCCTTCCTTATTCTATCCATTCGCGTTTATCTATGTTTCTGCGAAGCTATTTCACTCCATAGAAACAACCAGACACGTTGAAAAGAGACCTCTTTCACTCATTTCGAAAGTTAGAACTCTGCGATTCCCTGTTTGGCCAACCCAATGTAATGTCTTGGCCAATTTATTTGAAAATTTCAAAAAACTAAATCGGAGTAATTGTAGGAGAGAAATACAGTTTACATTCTGATTGGAACCTGCAACAAATTTTTTTTTTCTCCTGTTTAAAGTTGTGTTTTTTAGTTTATCTGTATTATGGCCCGCATAATAACATTAAGCAGCCATACTTTGAGAACTGATCTTTATTTGTCGCATTAAATAGTAGATAGAAAGATAAATAGATCTGTATTGCGATATTATAAAGATAGGACTATATTACCAATTTAAGTTTTTGATATTTCTAACTTTGATCCAAATTTTTAACATACAGTGACGGACAAAAAAACTGCATCACTTTTGTGAATTTTGCAAATAATGTGTTTTGCGCTGCATTGTGGGTTGCAGAAATGTTCGTAATGCGTTTGTTAGATGGGATATATATCGCTGTGAATGATGTTGTTGTTATTTGGTTTTTAGGAGCATTAGCAACTAAGGCCATATTGCTCCGGGGATATGCGGTGGTCATTCCTTGACCTTTCCGCATTCTCTGTATGTGGTGGTCACGGGCTCGAACTCCGGTCTAATCAAGAAGCGTGTGCGACGCACCTGGCTACGGAGGCGCCGCGCTGTGAATGAACTCCAACAAAAAGACTCCACCTGATATACCTAATTGCCATAAATATGTTCCCAAAGAGTAAAATGAGTAATTAATGGAAATATGAGAAATCATGCAAGCGGCAATCACGACAACCAAACATACATTTTATTGCATTTACGTGTACAAACTGAAATGACGAGTTTACGTTTTGGTATTATGTACTGAAAGTCAGCAAAATATATTTTGTTGTTCCTCCTCGAGCTGCAATTACAGCTTTGAAACGATGTGTCATACAGTTAATCAACTTCTGGATATATGGTTGCCCAATTTCGTGGTACCATACCATTACAATGCTCTCCTGCAGTTGCATCTTACTTGTTGACTTCTTCTGAGCAATTTTAGACGACAATATGTACCAGCAATTTTCAATAGAGTTCAAATCTCCACTTTTGCCAGCCGGGCCAGTCCAACACTGCAATGGCAGCATTTCTGAGGTATGACTGCATCTTAAGGGAGAAAAACGAGGGAAAACATTGATGTAAGTATGTTTTAAGCCTTGTGAGACAAGAAGACAAACTCATCTTTAAATCTAAAGAGCATAAAACTTACCAATTTTGCTGTGTGGCACGGTACTGGCTGAGTTCTGTTGAAAAATGCAGTTTTGGATGTCTGTGTGGTGATCCCTAATAACGGGTTTCAGGCACTCCTCCAAGATAGCAGCGTAGGTTTCTGCATTCACCGTTCCGTTAATAAACTTAATTCGCTCTACCACTTTGCTTGTTATGCATCCCCAGACCATCTGACCGGCGGCCGAGGAACTTTACAGTTGGTGTTATACAGTCAGGATGGTATGCCTCCTATTTTCGACTACTGACATATCGCTTCCCATCCGAGCCATGCAGGTTGAATTTCGATTCTTCAGTCAAGATGACGGTGTCCCATTGCTCTTTTGTCCATGAAATATGCGTTTTAGCCCAAGCAAGTCGCTTCTTCCTTATTTGTTGGGTCAACAAAGGCTTCTTCTTGGGTCGATAGGCAGACCATATTCCGAAAGATCTTTGGACAGTTCGTACACTTGTTTCAACACCATCTCAAAGTTCAGTTTTAGATCACGAGCACTGGCATGGCGATTACGAAGGCATAGCCGTTTCAAATATCGATCTTGGGAAGGCGTAGTAACTCTTTTACAGCCTGATACAGGTCTTCTCTTCACATTACCGGTTTCCCGCTTTAATTTCAGCTCCCGGAATACTGTTGACTAGTGGCAGCCTATTTTATTAGCGATAGCAGGCGTAGAAAGCCCTTCCTGGGACAGAGCAACAGCTACACTTTTTTTCCTTGGTGCCAAGTTTTTTTCTACACTTTTTTTTCTTGGAGCCATGCTTACACTTCCTCAAAACAGGATGCTAATGAGCGTGTATACCCTTCCAACGCCGTATTTATAAAAACGGCTGATGCAATACCTTGCAATTACTGTCTGATGCAATAAAACGTTATCTGACGCAATACCTTTGCTTTGCGACAAACAAAATGACTGTAATCAAACAATCAAACAATATCTTATATGTCTAACTACAAATGTTACTTTTTTTAAGGTGATGCAGGTGTTTTGTCTGCCACTGTAGATTCATTATGTCAACATAAGCTCCAATATCTTATAGTCTACAATTCGCCTTTCGTTGGTAGCCGAATACTAATTGTTACGATCGCTTTCTTTCCACATTTTGCGGAAACAGATTTGATTCTAATCCCGTCAGCTGCACGTGGGATTTTTATACGCTTTTTGCACAATGTGGCTGAGTTAGTCGGTCTCAGGCAAAAGTTGTACGGTTTTTTCTCCCAGAAATCTGATTTTCCCTCCAACAACCGAAGAATAAATGCTACTGTAGGCACAATATAGTTCATAGAATTAATTGTTTTAGCGTTTAACGCAGAAACACGCCACCCTACCAACGCAAATAGATGGTATACAGCTTTATACAGCTGAGCTCTCGATGCTGAACTGGGTCAATTATAACCATCATCTCCATTTTTTGGAAAAATTGAACTAATGTTCTGGACCCATGATATTACTTGCATTAGATGGTATGGATATCTACCGCTTCCGTCCCAGCTGCGAACCTCTGACATCAACTGCCATTTCGTTCCATGTGCATTTTATCTTGTTAATTAAACAACACATCTCATAACTTTCGTTGACATCAGGCGTCCGATGACCACCACCAAACCGCACCATCACTGAATTAATCTTCACTCCAAATTTCTTGGATGTGTAACTGGCACATTTCACATTCCTCACTAAGGCAATTCCAAGAACTCTGTCTCAATCTCCAAGCAACTGCAGCTGTCTTATGAGCTGGCGGGTGTCCAATGCACCCGCCAGCTCACTCCCTTGATGCTGATTTCAAAAATTTTGCTGCGGATAAAGTGTATAGGCTCGGTATTCTTCCTTGTCTAAATTCCAATGTGTTGGGACGGTATATTCGTTGATCTATAAACAATTCGTTGTTAATATTTATGTTTTATGCAACCGTTGCATGATGTTGAAGCGATTTGGTGTGACCCTGTGAAGTTCTACGCTTTAATGTTACTTTGTGATGTGAATTTTTTTTCCCAAAACACAAAAAATTTCAAATTAATTAGCAAAGTATCTTCGAAAAGCAGTTACTAAAATATCTAAAATCTTCGATGCGGATATAATAATGAAGAAGTGTTACTTATTTGAAGTGTAAGAGGAAGGCAACTCGTTGTGAAGGATTTCACAATATGTTTTAACAATGATGTCTAACGTACACACTTAGGTTTGTCTAAAAATTCAATTATGCGGTAATGAAGCAAAGCCCTAAACGATATCATACTTCAGAATTTTCACAGTTTGATTTCTTTTCCCTAAAATTTTATTAGCAAATTAAAGCTTCCAGCGAATTTAAAAAGAAACAAAGGGGAAAAAATAAAAAAAGTCGATATAAATGAAACACATGATACTTTAAAATTACTAAAGTAATTTCTGTCTATTTAAATTATTTTATAAATAATTTTTAACATTATGCAATTTATTTTTGCAAAGATGTTCAAAAAATAGATTTCGCTGGTAAATTGCTACCACAAGTAAGAACAAATAAGCAAGAATATGATGTATTACCGATCGATTGACTAAGAGTATTATATTTTTTGTTTTAAATTAAATTAAAAGCTAGATTTTTAAGTCCCCGGTTTCCTGCGTGACGGACGTAATGTACCTTCGTACGGTCACTACGGCGATCCACTTTTCCCAAACTCACCCCCTGCACAGCGTATCCAAAGTTACCAATAAATTCCCGGTGGCATTTTAGTACAACAGAAACTGCGGGGAAATTTCGAAGGGACGACAGTTTGTCGAAGACTTTCAAAGAGAAAAACGTTGGGTGCTCACGCAAGAACAAAGCTTCAGCGGGAAAGTTTCCACACAAAGCGCGTGATACGTCGGGGAAGTGAAGGGCGCTCCGTGACGAAGTGGGGAAAGAACTTTCATTGGCTTCTGAAGCTGAGCATAATGAAGTCTCGTGGCCTGCAGTGTGTGTGTGTGTGTGTGTCCTTTAAGGAACAACATTCTTTTTTTAACTCTGAAACCTTTTTCAAAGGGTACTTTAAGGGCTATAGTGTTTACTCATGAGAGAATATCTGAGGGAGGGGAACTCATTAGTCGTTATACTCAATTGCTAGAATTCATAGCTAATGAAACAGCCGTGGTTTTGTGGATCACGCGCATTGGATCACTGAGAGTGAAGAGACCGAGAAGAAACCTGAGAGAGAGAGAGAGAGCATGACAGTCAAAGTTTTGCTTTACGAATGTAGTTCAGGAAGTGAATGTTTGATGCATCTATTTTGAAGTTTGTTTTTTTGTACTGACGCGGAGATCGATCGCAAAGACAACAGTTGCTGGTTATTTGCTGGCTTGTTTTCTTGCGCAAATGACTGACATTATAAGCACAACGATACTATAAGTAGTAACTATTAAACTAGTAGTATATTATAATGGGTTTCATGCATGTTCTTATTACCTTAGGGTACGCATTAGCAAATCCAGACATTAGGCGTTGTTTTTTTTTTTTTTTTATTTTCACTCCTAACTGTTTGATCCTTTGGACAAAAAAAAAAAAAAAAAAAAAAAAAAAATTGAACGCAATAAAGAGATGGGTAATATAAATGAAAAAGTATATCCCCGGAAAGGGAGGTTAACTAAAGTACCCAGTTAATATTCAACAGAATCCTATTTTGATCTTTATAACCAACCTCCACGGCATTCTGCCACCCATTTATATCCCAATTTTCAAACAAGTCAATCACTGAATCAACAGTGCTCCTTGTTAAAGTAAAATGATTATCTTGCATAGGATCATATTTAAAGCACTTTGAAGCGGGTACCTTTTCTGCAAATCTGGGATAGTACGGTTTTTTTCTTTTTTTAGAGCGTTGTTTCTATAATTTCTGGATGCTGTGGGGACTTTTTTTCTTATATTTCTGTAATTATTAAAAAAAAAAAAAAGAAGTAAAGAGTGAAATGAATAAGATGCTTGTTTACCGTTTGGGGACAGCGAAAGATCAGGAACAGGACTCGTGAAGAACAGGGGGAAAAATATGAAAGAATGCGGGAAGGAGTAATTGGGAATTCACGTTAGATTTACGACTTTGAATCTCTTTGTAGTAGCAAATGATGACTGGCTGATATTCAAGGAAGATTGAGGCAACATAAAGTAAAATAATGACATAAGTTTGATTTTAATACGCTGAAGACTCGTGCGTGTGTATGTGTGTGTGTGTGTGTGTGTGTGTGTGTGATAATTGTAATTGCAGGCAAGTTGCATTGCAGTGGTCATCTCTCTCTCTCTCTTTCTTTTATGCCTCTTTTGGCTCATCTTCACCGTAAAAATGATCACAGGAAGAGTTTCAGCGCCCAACATTTGAGACACCGTGTGCTGGAGGATCCCCCAGCCAGCTCTCCACTCCCAACCTTCTTGCTGTTCCTTCGAGGCTACATTTTAAAGATCGGTTCCTCCGTTATCAGAAGCTCCATCTAGTTCAATCCCTGGATGCTAACTTGTTTAAAATCATAGATTATAAAAAGTACAGACGGCTCATCCTAGATCTGCGCGCGGTCTCCACAACTACCAACTGATTTCAGATCGTGACGGCTGGGCAAGAATCTCATAGAAAACCGAACTCAAGGAAACTATCTTTTGTTATCGCAATTTTTATTATTTTAGTTATTTATTTTTTGTATTAGCTTTCCTTTCAAATTAATATTATCTGCTATATGATTTTTTTTATAAATAATTTGCCTATAATTTAATTTCAATACTTCTGGCGAGGTTATCTCTGCCGCTTGTTAACCCCTGGCATGGTGCCTTGAAGGGTTGTTAAGTCGTGGTACCTGCGTGTATCGGTGAACCTTACAATAAAGATCTTATTTATTTGGGAGTGAGACCATATATGTATAGAAATTGATACGCCGGAGCCTACGACTTCCCTTTGGCTATACATGCACTCCATAAGGCTAACGAAAATCAGGTATTGGGTACAATCCGCAGCAGTAGTGTTAAACTTTCCATGAATCAGGGTCGTACTAAAACAAGTGGCGGATTCTAGAGTATGCCTGTGTGGTTGACTTTAATAGTTGTGGGTTGAGAGACATGAACAAGTACTATAAATGTTATATAGAACATGTTACAATGGTTTCAGGAAAGATTTCCGCGTTAGATAATGTTCTATAACGCTGCAGCTATTATTGCTATGCACACAGGAAAGAGAAGCCCCTTTAAGGATGAAGCATTTCAAAGCTTTGTTTATACAAACAAAACTTGTCCTCATTAAGTCCCTTTATTTTGTCTTTTGGGAACAAATTCTGAACGAAGAATAACTGTTATTAAAGGAAATTGATAAGATTGAAGCTGTTCTTGAATTTTGATTTACTCATCCTTGCTTATTCGGCCTCTTTTAGAACTAAATTGTCTGTCTTCTATTTTCTTTCTCTGCTTTACGTCTCGGGAAATACAAAAGGACGATTCAAGCCTGTTCTCGCCTCAGCTGTTGGCCTCGACATGTGGACATGTACAGTATCTTATACAGGACGGCTCCAGAACTTTAGTTCAACTCTGCCGTGGTACATTGTGATGATACAGAACTCTGCAAAAGGCCAGAAAGGTGGGTAATGGTAAGAGAGCCGAACTACTTAAACTACAACTGAAAACAAAATAAAATAAGATAAATAAAAAAACGAAAGGAAGGAAGGAGGAAAAGAAAGCAAAGGAAAGAAAAGAAAGGAAGAATGGAGAAGTTAGACAATATTATAAACTGGAAAATGAATGCGACTTACAGGCGCAGCTGAGCAACTGTACAATAAACTGATGAAGTCATTAATGACTGCGATTCCTCAGATCTAGGAATCACAGTCATCAGGTTACACAAGTTACTGTACCCAAAGTAAGCTATAATAATAGAATTATCAGACAAATCTGAAAAGGTTAGTCGATAATAGTTTTAGAATTGTGTTTTACAAGTCATAATACTCGTCCGAAAGATTACAGAAGTACTTTCAGTCAAAGCTACAATTCCATGTGCAGTTTATGGAGATTGTTTATCAAGACATGTTCTGTAATGAGAAGACCTCAAAAGGAAGGTCTTGCAGTGCTTGAAAGTTATTTTTAGAAGACACAAATATATTTTCTTGACGTTAATTTTTAATTAATTTAATTTGCTCAGCTATTCCCTGGGCCAAATTCATGGCTATGGACTTAACAGGATAAATTCTTAGGTTTTAGAACTTATATAATTTTGAATAAAATAAACATCAAATAAACTCAAATGAAAACGACGTTAGTAAATTTCAGCCGCTTAGTCTCGGATGAGAGACAATTTGCCTTTGATCATGTTCGACCAATTTCAATCATTCGGGTTTCCGTCCCGGACACTGGGTGCCGGGCTTCCACTATCTTAGATTTAAAGCATGTCGTCTCCTAAACACTAATCATTGAAATAAGAGAACAGACGTCTGTTGGTGAATAAAACCCAAAGTCTCTCTTTCTCCAGTATTCCGATAGATCTTTCCAACTTAGATCTCAGATCAAGATAGCAATGGCATTCTAACATGACGTGTTCATATGACTCAGGCGCCCCACAAGCACACATCTCACTATTGCTTAATCCAATTTGTTTCAACCTTAATGCCAATCCGTGGCCCGTTAGCAGGAATGTTGCATTTAATCCAAATTGCAGCCATGTCTTTATTTTAACGTCTATAATATCAACTCTTGGTACAAACATAAAAGTTGTTCGTCCTTTTTCAGTTTGTTCCTATTTCTCTTGCCATATCTTCATTATAGATTGTAAAAGTCGCTTCTTTTCTGACTTAACATTGAATTTTGAATAAAGTCTCTCTCTCTATAAGGACATGACTCACCCTTGTCGCACCCTTACTAGATCCGTCACCGCAGGAGTCCCACAAGGAGGGGTCATTTCGGGCCTTCTATTTTCATCCATTATCTTCCCACTGGTTGCACATTCTCGATGTCTACTGAGCTATGCGGACGATATCAAGATACTCACTCCCATCATCCCAGGTCAAGACCTAGATCTGGTAAAAGTGGAAATTAACAACACTCTCACCACAGTCACATCTTACCTCTGCCAGTTTGGGCTCAAGATCAATCCTGCTAAGTCCGAATTCATGGTGTATTCATTGAAGCAAACGCCTTCTTCTCTCCAGCCTTCGGTCGGCAACACCCTCATCCCAATTGTGTCCAGCCATCGTGATCTGGGCGTTGTATTCGACCCAAAACTTCGATTCAACGCCCACATCGACATGCTCCTCACACGTGCTTCAAGACTCCGGTGGATAGCAAAACAACATCTCCTTCATATCACAGATAAAAAGATAACTGTGAGGTACATAAGAACAGTTATCTTTCCACCTTTACTCTATGCTGCTGAAATTTGGGCGTCAGCGGCACCGTCAATAAAGAAACCACTCTTTGCCACAGAATTCTGGCTCCTAAAGTGGGCCAACAGGAAGCACAACCTTCAAGCTCAGATTCGTACCACGCAGCTTGCCAACTCTCTCGGAATTCCACGGCTTCCCACCTTAGTCGACGACCAACGCCTCCTAGCAACAGTCAAGATGATAACAGGCATAATGGCAACACCTTCATTCTGGGATACCTGTGGCTGGAGGATCCCCCCTGCTGCCCTTAGGGCCAATCCCGAGCTCTACTCGCATTCAGCACGACTCGATCTCTCGGACAGGTTCCTTCCTCAGCAGATGCTCAAGCAAACCCAGGCACTGGACGCCGACCTCAACAAATTCGCTGCTGACCGGACTTACCGGGAAAAAATTATGACGAGTAGGACTAATCAGCAATGACTGATGTGTACCTTGCATCTGTTCCTGTCTGATTGAGCTGGTGCTCTTATCTCGATGTTAAGCCAGCTCAATCAGATTAACTCTCGTAAGGAGTTCTCTCCTTTGTATTATAATGTTTTCTTTGTAAAATTACCTTTTTGTAAATAATTGTTCAATTTTCCCGGAAGTTTGGGAAACTGTAAGCCCCTGGCTTTATGGCCGTGAAGGGTAATAAAAGATTATCTCTCTCTCTCTCTCTCTCTCTCTCTCTCTCTCTCTCTCTCTCTCTCTCTCTCTCTTATTGTTATATTTACATTTCTCTTTGTATAATACAACATTCCAGGAACTGGACGGGAATCCTTCCAGATATAATCTGTGAGGCTTCAGAGGAGACCATCTGACATGCTCTTATTATTCCTAACAAAGCAAATCTTTGAGTCCGCAGTAAATATTTTTGTATCACAACTTTCTCTACTCGATGTACCCAGGCTCCAGAAGCTTAAGTGACTCTGGGCACAAATAACCATTCATATATTAGACTTATTTCTCTGCCTTGAATACCTCAATCAGTCCTTACTATTCAACGGAGCTTGGCGTACAGAGTTCTAATTTTATTCTTCAAAAATCTCACATGCTCCGTAAAAACCTTTGTCTGGAGAATTCGTAACCTGGATAGTAGAATAATATAGAGGAAATCCTCAGAAGCGCACAAAATAAAAAGAAAAAAAAAATAATAATAAATAAATAAAATAAAAAGTGAGTGAGCTCGAAGGGAACCACTGCAAGTGGCCTTGCTGATAACGGAGGCAGATGGGAAAAAAGTGTTCTACCTCTGGATGAGAAAGACCAACATTCTTGCCAACGAGAAATTAAAATTTGGAAACAGCGAGAGTTTTCTTCTTTTGGAGATGTTTCAAGGTAAATTAAGATGCCATAAAATTCATAAGAACGACTATGTCAGATATAATAAGAAAGCCTTCTGTATATTAAAGAAAGATGAAGGGGAAGAGTACCAGCAAGAATTGAAAGTGCCGGAGTGGACATCGTGCGACAAGCATGAACTAGGACAAGAAGGAAAGTACGCTGAATAGAATTACGCTTCGACTAAACGGTAAGAAGCCTGGCACGACGAAACCGAGCTCCAGCCCCACAAATAACAATAGGAAGAACAACAGCTGTTTACATAAGACGAAGGGTTTTTGCTTTAAGTCCCGATTCCTGACTAGAAATACGAACGAAATTTTAAAACTTTTTAATTTTATCGCAAGATAAATATTATGGGGTAGAAACGTTAGTCTGTTGGTAATTTTAAGAACCAAATATTTAGTTGTTGTCATAAAAGGAATAGACGAATAGACTGGTTATTAATTTTGATGAGTGGAGGTGTATTTGCAGAAAGACGACCCTTAAAAATACAAGTTTTGAAAGGAGAGATTTTTAATTTATTAAGAGAAGAAGCCCAATTAAAAAGATCCTTTATAACTTTCTTGGCAATAGCTTCCAGCTGAGCTCTTGAACTATCGCAAAAAAACAATAAAATAAAATTTTAAAAATAAATAAAATAAAGCTAGATCGTCAGCAAAGGCTAACAAGGAATAAGAAGCCATTTATTGAGGATTAGATTGCAAAAGAAGGGGCCTAAACGGAGCTCTGAGGACAGCCACGAAAAACAGGTCTAGTTAAGGAATGATAATTATCATTCCATAACTCTTTTTCACTGTAACCTCCAATTATAATTGGAGGATACAGTGAAAATTTGCAAAAATAATCCCCAATGGTTAGATAAAATTGGTTAAGAGACTGAAGAAGACGGAGACGTTCGAGGGCGCTTTCCCACCAAAGGAAATCAGAGGTGCCTCCAAAGTCCACAAAAACAACAAGAGTGTAAGTATGGGTAGCGAGATGGATGAGTTTCATAAATTCGAGAAGAGCATCTTCAGTGCCACGACCAGGGGAGAAACCGTATTGATTAACAGCAAGGCAACTGTTGTTTAGAAATGTGGAAAGCATAAAGGATAGCAATCTTTCAAAGACCTTCCCAGGACAGAAAGGAGGGCGATCGGTCTATAATCACGAGGTGAAGAAGGAAGTTTGCCAGGTTTTTGAAAATCTTTAGTAGAGCGCATTTCCAAAATATTAGGAAGGATTCCTAACCGAAGCATTTGTTATATAGATTAACTAAAATTGTTGGATTTAAAGAGAAAAAGTCGAACCGTAAATTCTCCTTCTATAGCATTGGAACTTGGACATATATTGGGTTTAATTTTTGTAACTGCAGTCTTGACCTCATTAACTGAGAACCGATCTGAAGACAATTCAGAAGAATAACTACCAGAAAATATATAACAACTACGGTATACTCTCCGCTTTTATATGCTGCAGAGGCATATAAAAGTGAAGATTTTATATGCGGCATCCGCTGCCCCTAACACAATTAGGCCACTTCTTTCTGCTGAGTTTTGCCTCTTAAAATGGGCATACAAACATAAGCTTCCTCCACAGTTAAGGAAAACTGAAATGGCCAGTCTGATACAAATTCACTGGCTCCCCACGCTGATTAGGATGAAACGCCTTACCACAACTATTAAAATGATCGTTGGCAAGATTTCGGCACCATTATTCTGGGACACGTGCTCTTGGAGAGTCCCTCAGAGCGACTCCAACTCTGTGCCCACATTTCAGCCGTCTCCATCTATCTGATAGGTTTCTGCCTTTTCAGCTACTTTCATGTGCCCAGTCATTGGATGCTGACCTTAATAAGTTTGCTTGTGGCATCCTTGAATTGTAATTTCCTGTTCCTGATCCTTCTCCTCGAAGCTTATCTGAATGCCGCAATCCAACAACACCATATCATCTGATATGAAGACGGCTTACTAACTTTTCAGTATTACAGTGAGCAATGTTGAACTTACAACCTAATTATATTACTCTATGCAAAATTATTTGTTTCCATCTAGATCTTCCTTGTAAATTGTGATATAACTGTATTATACTTTGATTTGAGCTGCACTTCCTTTTATACGCCTACATATGTGTTTCTTTATGTTTAATTTATCAATATGCTCTGTTTATTATTATATTGTATCATCTCTGTTAACCCCTGGCTGGCCTGATGGCCGTGAAGGGCAATATTGCAATATATTGATTGTATTATTATTATTGCAATAAAGATTTCTTAAATATTGGACATTAAGATGTCTGATCAGCTATTGCTGACATCAGCTTTATAGCCAAAGTACTCACTGGAACTTATGAAGCATCTGATATCCTTAGTAAAATCGACTTCAGTGCTCCTTGTGGACAAGGAACCTTACTCTGCCTTTCGCCTTGACTCTGCTAACACTAACTTTGTGAAGTTCAGTCCACTGAACAGAATCAGCAAATCGTCAAATGACTCTCTCTTTGACTTTTTTTGACAACTCCCAATCACTGATGAACTCCATCCACAAGTTAGTCTCTTCTCTTCAACTGCAAAGTGACTAGCTCTAATCTAATTATTATAATTTGTTCTGCTATATTCCTATTTTCTAATTTAATTAATTTATTATTTTATTTTAATGTTTGAAGCTATATCAATGTTTATCTTACTGTTGGATCTCTTATTCTTCATCATCATCAGCCATTTTCAGTCCACTGCAGGATGAAGGCCTCTCCAGCAACTTTCCAGTTCCTTCCGTTTTGTACAATGGGCAGAATAATAAGATCTCTTATTATTATTATTATCAATTGTGTTCATTGTTCTGTTGTCAGATACACTGTTAATAGTTACCTGTTGTGTATCTTGTTATTAATAAAAAAAATAAAATAAATAAATCAGAGGGTGTTCTGGGTCCTCTGCAGGTTGATCTTCAGAAGGAAAAAGAGAGTCAACAGTAAAAATAACTGTAGCATGCTGTTCAATAAGTTCTATATCGTTGGAGATTACAGTGTTATAAATAACAGGGAAGAACAACCTGTTCCTCGCAATTTTATAAATTACACCCTACGGATCCTTGTTACCTGCTTTTGAAACTAATTTGATGTTTGACAAAATGATATTTTACTTCAGTTAGTGGCCTTTATATAATCCTTTTTGGATCACGATTGATGTGCTTGAATCTTTGAACGTCGTGAGGAGGCCAAAAAAAAAATTATTATTTTAGGGTTGTCCTTAATTAAATACATTAACCCGTATTTATGTCTGTAAATTGCGTATGTTCTATGGTCGATTTGCCTGTTTTGTTGGACGAAAAAACCCCAGTTACTGGGGAGAAAAACCTTGCTATCTACGCCTGAGACCGACTAACTCAGCCACGGAGTGAAAAAATCCCATTAAAGTTCCTCGCGTCATCGACGGGATTCGAACCCAGGCCTTTTCCACCCGGTGTGGGGAGGACGGTGACGATACCACTGTGCTACTCGCACAGACATCGTGAGGAGGCCATTTTTTTTTTCATTCATTTATTAATTACACACAATATAGTCTCAACATTATGTACATAAAAGTATATACATGATTTATATACAAGATATATTTACATATAATTATATGCTCTGACAAACATTAAACTCTCGTATGTGTGTGTGTGTGTGTGTGTGTGTGTGTGTGTGTGTGTGTGTGTGTGTGTGTGTGTGTGTGTGTGTGTGTGTGTGTGTGTGTGCAAGTGTGTTCTTATTCAGGGTAGCTCCCAGGCATAAGCCCAAATCTACCTTGAGAACTTGGGAATATATAGTCTTTACAAAGCAGTCCTTAAAAAGTATGTTAAATTACCTGAGTCTGATTTTACTGTAGCGCTATTCGCACTTGAAATCCCGCACCCACTGGAGGTAGTGCAATACCAGTGAGTGCCAGAAATCCCGCTCCCCGGGTTGCCCATACCAAGGAGCCAGCAGGGAAAAAAAATATATAAAAAAAAATAATAATAAAAAAATATATATATATAATAAAACAACAATAATATTCAATGGTCTGGATGGCACAACTATAAACTTCAAAAATCACAGTTCAACTGAATATTTCCTCAGTTGCTGTTTCACATGCACTGGAACCTCCAAAACCAATAACGGTACTATCCAGCAATCTCCAACTGTACGCCATGGATAATATAACCTTTAGACCACCAGACCCGACGCAATGAATCTGATCCAGCACGGCAGAATCCAGAATGGAGTATTCATGATCGCAGCACAAAAGACAACTAACCAGAGCACCTGACCCAACACCATGAATCAGGTCCAGCACCCCAGCTGTAGAAACAAATAATGAAACTCCATGAAGACAATTAAGACACTAGGTTTGCCTCTCAAGAAAGGCTCTGAGAACAGTTCTTCTTGCAAAAATAGCATGTAGACATGTAGACATGTATGGTATCTGCAAAAACAGCAGCTGAAAACTCCTGAAATAAATTAAAACAGTCACGATTTGCAATAAGCAAATGTACTGTATCAAATGATAAGTCAGGAATATGCGCCATCAAAATCCGCCTTTGGTCTTCATACTCCCGACATAAAAAAATTACATGCATCCATGTCTCCTGCTCGCCACATGTACAGAAAGGATCTGTCTCCAACCCTCTCTCATATAATTTGGCCCTAAGTGAGCCGTGTCCTGTTAACAAATAAGAAGTGTACATAGAAGGCGTAAACCAAGATGCCACGGTTTTTGCCATAGTTCACCTGGGGAATATATTTCCTCGTCACAGCTCCAACATCACCACTTTCCCATCTGGTCTGCCATAAATCCATTAATTTGTTCCATATTCGTTGTTTTTCTTCTTTAATATTATTCTCCAAATCAATTGTAATATCCAAAAACGTTACTGATGTACCCTTTTTCAATTTGTACAAAAACCCTCTGTATACAATAAATAAATCCAATGGCATGGTACCAGCAATTACCTGTAGGGCGTTTGTAGACGCTGTTCTAGGTACTTTCAATAAAGTTAATAACATAGAGCGCTGAAGCGATAAAAGTTTCGATCGAATCCTAGTTTTAGTTACCACAGAAAACCAAACAACAGCCTCATATGCCACTATCTGGAGAAAAATAGTCTTATAATACAATGACAACACCCTCTTATTCAATCCCCACTCCTTACGAGAAATCCTAGCAATGGAGCCTGTAAAGTGTCTTACTTTTACATTTAGGTGTGAAACATGTGGGAAAAAGGAAAGTTTGTCATCTATGATTAATCCCAAATACTTAGTTTTAGCAACATAAGAAATTTAAACTCCACCTAAAAGAACTCTTGGAGGTCTGCCGTAATGAAATTGTTTCTTAAAAACCATAAAACAGGTCTTACTTTCAGAGATCTTCAATTTGTTCAAATTGGCCCACTGCATTAAATCATTTAAAACTGACTGTATTTTTCTTTACAATATAAGTCTGGAGCGCCCAGAAACTCCAATCACAAGGTCATCAGCATAAGCTATCTTAGCAAACTCTGTACTCTCCTTAACAAGCCACTGATCTAAAACTGCATTCCAAAAGAGAGGTCCCAAAACCCGAACCTTGAGGACAGCCTCTCGAGACACTGGCACTATATGGCAGATGACGTGCACGCACATTAATAAATCTGTCCTGAAAGTATGACCTTATAGCGTTAAATATGTAACTATTACACTCTGCAAGCACTACAGATCGAAGGGCACTTTCCCACCATACCGAATCAAATGCTCCTTCGAAGTCTATAAAGACCATAAGAACATAATTTATTTATTTTTGTTACACAGAGCATTAAAACTATGATAAATGAATTAGCTTTCGGCTGGATGGCAGCCTTCATCAGATGAAGGCTGCCACCCAGCCGAAAGCTAATTCATTTATCATAGTTTTAATGCTCTGTGTAACAAAAATAAATAAATTATGAATCCAGAGCACGCAGGCGTGTTTTATTATGTACCATAAGAACATATTTCTCAGAAGAATCCTTAATGTACTTTAAAAGAGATGTTATGGCGCCTCTGTAGAGTGCCCCTTCTTAAATCCATGCTGATCAGCAAAACACAGATGCTTATCCTCTAACATCGCAGAAATTCTGGGAGCAAGTAACCTTTCATAAACCTTACCCATGTTCTCCAAGAGAGAAATTGGTCTGTATGCTCTCGGATCAGTCCTGGGCTTACCAGGCTTATGCAATATCTTTAGCAGTGCCATCTTCCACGGTCTTGGAAAAGTACCTTCAGTGAAACATTTATTAAACAAATTTAACATAATTTGAGGAAAGTAATCATAAAACTTAATGATTACTTGATTTTCAGGTAGCCATACATCGTTGACAGTTTTTTTTTTCGTGAACGATGAATAGGACTTCTGGCAACCAAACGCTATGGATTACACCGGCCGCTGATTTTGGGGAGATGTATTTTTAATTTAGAAGTGGATTAGTAGTTTTAATTAGAGCAATCTGAACAGCAGATAATTCATCAAAAGATTTGGTGACAGTAACTAAATTAGTTGCAAGAACTCTAGAAACTTTGTTCCACTTTCCGCTCCAGATTGTTCAAAAATAACGAAAATGGGATTTCAAAGGTGGAAGTACAGAAACGTTTGGATTACTAAAAAGTAAAGCAATAAGATGGTCAGAAGTAGTTTTGTCGTGAATAACTTCCAAGCAAGTGATAAATGGATAAAGAGAATTAGAGAAAAGAGAAACACCAATGTTAGATGAACCCTGTAATGTTTGGAATGTCAATGACATGTTAGGAAGAATAAGAATATTTAACTGATGTGAACATGTGGTGCACCTTATGTAGGGCAGCTCCTGAACGCTAGTTCCACTACATAGTACTCTCTGATGATATAGAACTCTGTAAAATGGCCATTGTGTCCACTTTTCTACCAGGCAGCAGCGACCATCAGGAAATCAACTCCCCAGCACCCATCCAGACCACGAGGATATGGGTTACAACTATACGCGTACTGTCCACGATGGGCAATAAAAAAAAAATAAAAAACTCGCACCCACAGTTTTAGTAGAATCCAGATCACTAGAAGGAGCAAAGAAGGGCTCAACACAGGGATGCCAGGGATAAAACCTCATCCGGGTGTGGCAGTACATTTACGCACATTCGCAAACAAACACATAGTGTACATTGTGTTTGGGGAGCGGGGCCACCGGGGGTTCCCACAACTGCGCCATAAGTACTCTTTTGAAGTATATACATTATTCTGTTAAAGCCAGACAAATCGCACGCATACAAGGATAGGAAAAACTGAAAAAGGAAGAAATAAAAATGTAAAGAGGGAGAATACAACATAAAATGAACAAGCGCCAAACAGACGTTTGGTGCCAGCAGTCACGCGCCGAATGTGGTGTTAGCAGGCGCAGATACAGATCAAAGGCATTCAACCAAAAAGACCTGAAGATATGCTCCTTAATAAAAAGCTTGAAGAGAAGCACAGTGGTGGGTCTTCAGTTCATCAAAAGGGTTCCAAGACATTGAAGGAATATGGACTCAGTAGGTTATGGTGATTGTGTTGCGTAGAATTTTTGGTATATTTAAATAGCTGAAGCTCCAGAATTCCGGTTCCAGGAAGATTAGGCCAACGATGACACTGGTAGTGTCTTTGAAATAATTTCTTGGCAAATGTTTGGCAGCCAATGAAACTTTATTGGTTTGATATAAGGGCACGTTCTTTTCCAGGAGATAAATCATGTGCTAGGGTTGATATTTCTTTACAAAGCTCTTGGTAGAAGTTACAGTGAAACAAAACATGACACCGGTCCTCCACGGAACCACAGGCACAAGCGTCAGTAGGTGAAAGATTAAACTGGTACAATTTGGCATCGCCGTCCTCCCTAAACCGGGTGGAAAAGACCTGAGTTCGAATCCTGTCGATGACAGGAAGAATTTTATGGGGCTTTTTTGCAACGTGGCTGAGTTAGTCAGTCTCAGGCACGGGTAGGATAGTTGTTTCTCCCAGAAACTTGGGTTTTTCGTCCAGCAAACAGAAAATCGACCTCAGAACACACGCAATTTACAGACAACATACACATGGCCTTAGTTGGCGATGCTCCTAAAATCCAATAACAACAACAACAAAAGCAATTTCGCATTCAGCAAAACCATGGTCCATTAAAAGTAAAGTCCAGGAAAAAAAACCACTGGACTACAAATCTACCTTCATCTCGGTCATCACATATGCTTCACTAGTGTGATACAAAAAGATAACCACAGTGGTAAACCGTAAACCTACTTCCAGTGGTCAATAATTCTGACAATCACATGAGCTCTCTCGACGGTCAGCACGCATGCACTCCAGGTTCTGGCGGGAGTCCTCCCGCTGGACTTGGAAATCATTAGTTGCGTCCTGACATATAATATGGCAAAAGAAATACCGTGTACTGTCCTGAGCTATACGGTGGACCTCGTCAACAACAGGAAGCTTGAAAAAACCAAACTGCTCAACCACCTCTGACAGGAATGGTAGGTTCGGTGGACAGATCCGACTAAAAGGGAAATAACCAAGAAGTTCCTCCCGAGCGTAAACAGAGTCTTTCCAAAACCCCCGAGTTACTTCCAATCAGGACTGCACGTCATCTTTCTGCTCACCGGGCCCGGGTCATTTAATGCAAAACTGTCTAGCTTTCGAATCACTGAGGATTCCCGTTGCCTCTGTGGCCGCGGGGAGACATAGTAACATCTCATGTATGACTGCGACCACTATGAGGACCTGCGATGTATGCTCACCATCGCTATCACCTACTTCCCGCAGAATATGTAACAGCACCTTCTCCACTCGGAATATGAATACAAAGCATTTACCTTCTTTGCACGGAAACTCTTCACTAGAAGGAGAGCACTTATAGTAAATCACCATGCACAGCTCCGAAAGCTGATGATGAATCACGAAACTAGTGGAGAAAACTGGAATACGTAAGAAAACTGTACCAAATAACCTACAACCACGAACATGACCATCATTTAGCCTTGTTCACGAGGGAACTGACAACCAGGAAGACCTACGTCTGAACCTGACAAACTTGCACAATACTTGACATAAACTGGATACAAATTATTCGCACTGGACCACTAGCTGGATAACTAAACCAAATGACCAACGCACGAACTAAGAAAATGATATCATCAGGACCCAAGGCAGCATTCTCATAACATGCACACTGGGCGACCTTACAAGACCAACCATAGGACGAGACTTGCCTCATGTATAACCTTACGACTGGATTTGACTCCTACATTGAACATGATCATCAACGAAGATCGGGTTCAGATCGCTTGGACTCTTCACTTGCTCTCTACTGCCAATGCCTGATGGCGATCTGTACCGGGCTCCCTTGCCTGGTACCTATATTCCCTTTCCCCTGGTGGGGAGGAGGAAATAGTCTTGTCTCCTTCCCTCCCCCTGCCAACCCTTATTCTTCTCCTGGGAGGCACGGGCCTGCCTCACTGAACATCCTTCTCTATCGTTCCCATAGTTCTGTCTTTTTTCCCAGCCTTCAGTCTTTTCTCCACAGCCTTCAGTCTCTCTCCTACTCTGCCTAATACGCCAGTGTATACCCCATACAAACAACAAAAACTTAATTTCATTCAAATTAAACCACATTTGGCTTTTCTAATTTCAGCCCTTTTTTTTTTTTTTTTTTTTTTTAAGGCTCTAGTCACTGAAAGCTCAGGAAACTAGGTGGCAGGGCCTGCCAAAGTAAAAATTTCAAACAATTGTGTACCTGGTTTGCCTCCACGAGGCCAAGTGTGGGCAAAGTTGGGCCTCATCTAGCGGCTAAACGGCCAGATGAACAACGATACACAACACTACACTACACATATACAAAATCCACAACTTTTAAATCTCTAGCCTTCCCAGTGAACTGGCACACCTACAATGAAAGCAACGCGGAGATTGGGGGGGGGGAACCCCTGGTGCCATCTGATACTAAATACACTTTACACTTTCCTTTAGAAGAAATCGTCTTTTTTTAGAGACGTGTCCTAAGGACAACTCTTCTTTCCTTATTGTCCCCAAGGTTGGATTCTTTTGCTGCTTACGACGACATCAAAATATAATTTGTTATTGCTATCTGCTGACGATTTCATTCCAAATACCATTTTTTTTTTAGCATTGTAATATAAGTTCACATTTTTATAACTAACTCTAAGTATTGTAATGGATTGAAAATCATCCTTTTCCTTTGAGGAATAACCTCCATTAACTGATTTGGCTCTTGAGGACTCCTCTCATTTAGAGGAAGTCCTTTGGAGTCAACTGTTTCTTCAACGCCATTTCCCTTTTCGGATACCAGACAGAAGGCATATAGTAGTAGTAGTAGTAGTAGTAGTAGTAGTAGTAGTGGCACATGATGCAAGAAAGCAAGTGTAGGAGCTTATGCAGCATCAGCCAAAAAAAAAAATCATCACACCATTCCCTCCAAATGCCTGTCCAGTTCCTCCTTAAATTTATTTAACCTATCAACTTCCACAACGACAGATGGAAGTTTGTTCCAGCAATTAACCACCCGCTGGCTAAAGGCAAATTTCCGCACATCTATTCTACATCTATCCTTTCTTAATTTGAACTTATGTCCCCGTAGGTTCGTAATCTGAACAAGTGGAAGGATCCCATCAGAATTCAGCGTGCTCAACCCATTCAAGGCTTTATAGACCTCAATCAGATCACCGCGCAGGTGCCTAGTCTCCAGCCACTGCAATTTGCAGAACTTAAGCCTCTCTTGGTAAGAGAATCCCTTCATTCCCCTCACCAATCGTGTTGCTCTTCTCTGTACACGCTCAAGCAAATCTACATCCTTCCTAAAATGAGGCCTCCAGACTTGTACGCAATACTCAAGGCGTGGCCTGACCATTGCCTTATACAGAGGGACAATCACCTCCTTTTCCCTGCTAGCAAAATTCCTATATATCATTGACAAAACCCCATGACCTGCCCTAGCAGCCTGTCTGCATTGCTCAGAAAACTTCATATCTGACTGCACAATTACTCCTGGGTCTTTTTCATTTTCTACCACCTTAAGTGTAGTACCACACAGTTGGTACGTTTCTCTGGGGTTACTTCTACCCATATGCAGTACTTTGCATTTGTCAAGGTTGAACTTCAGTTGCCACTTCTTAGCCCATCTGCCCAAATTATATCTTCAAACAAATTAATGGATACCCAAGAAACGAGAAGAAAATACTAAAATTGCTATAAAGTTTCGTGTGAATTTGAAATTATTGTAAATAATTTAATAACTGACAACGAAGTCTACAAAGCACGTGTAGAAGAATTACAAAAACTGTTACTATTCTTCTGAATTTCACTTCTTCGCAAGCTGTTCCTATTTATGTGAATAGACTTAGGTAAAAGTTTGCCACTGTTTCATCTTCGAGGGTGGATGTTGAACATACTGTTCGGTATCCAACCATAGTTACTAATTCTACCAATGCTGCAGGTTCTCCTACCTTTAGTTCCCAATCGGGATACCGATCGATTCTAATATCTAAATCAAAACCTAGTCTTAGTTCTTAAGGTATCTGAGGACAGCTCGCTAAAATCTAGTGTTGATGATAAAGAGGAAGTTGTTAAGATTTTGAAGTCATCTTTGAAGGACGTTCATGTAAAGTCTCTCAATTTGATTAGAAACAAGGGCGTTTTTGTGGAAACTGCTTCCCAAAATGGCTTAGATAAAATTACAGCAAGTGCGATACTATCTGACAAAGGAATTAACGCTGAAACCCCTAGACAACTGAAACCTACTTTATTAATTTGCGACGTGGATGAAAGTATATCTAAACAAAACATATCTGAAGATTTGCATTTTAAGAATTTTAAAGATCGTGATATTTACTTTGAACAGTGTAAAGAACAAATCACCTACAAGTTTTCAAGTTCTTCTCAATCCAGTCAATCTCTTAGGCCTGATTGGGTCCTACGTCTCTCAGCTTCTCTTTATAGTTTTGCAATTAACCAGCAACGTCTCTATATCGGCTGGACGCTCACAGGGGCGAGCCCTTTACTGTAGTTACACATTATTATTCTTGATCGGGCTATGGCAATACGACCCAGTCGTGTTCTGTTTGTTCTGTTGGTTCCCCTAATTGTGGCCATTGCGCACGTTGGGGTTATATTTTTTCCGAGTGCCCTAATAAGGATCAACCACCCGCTTGCTGTAATTGTAAGAGAAAGAAAAGGAATTGTAAACATTCTGTCGGGGATGTCAGTTTCCCTGAATCCTTTAGAGCCTTAGATAATGTATGGTCTCTGTATGATCGTTTCGCTCTGTGTAACGTAATAATCCAAAATAATAATAATGAATCCAGAGCGCGCAGGCCTCTTTAATCATAATGTATGATCTGGAACTCTTAGGCAACTCCATCCCCTCCAACAAGCTATTAGTTGTAACTCTCCTGGGATCTTGCTAAGGTGATTCATATTAATGCTCACCAAGCTCATATCGTTGCTGACGAGCTACGACAATATAACTCTTGAAGAATCTGTTGATATTTTTTTGATTCAAGAACACTATACTTTTCAAGGCAAAATCTGTAGTTATTCAGTCACTGCCAGGAAAATTACGAATGACCATCCTGAACCTCTTTCTGCTATTATTTTTGAATCAACACATGGATGTTAGTCATGTTACGATCATTATTGGATTCTGTAATCAGTTCATTACCTGTGCTCTCATTACTGGTCTTTTTGTATCAGCTTACTTTTTCTATTTACCGCCTGCCATCTTCTGCTCGGAAACTAATCCCACATTTCTTGAATATGCTTTTAAGAAAGCTGAGGGCATCAAAAATTTTTATTCGTGGTGACTTTAATGCTAAGTCCTCATCCTGATTTGTCTCTTATTCTGATTCTCGTGGTCAGTTCTTAGACGATTTCGAGACCATCTTCATTTCAAGACTGATTGTTAAAATTTGACGAAAACTCTTTTTTGTCCATCCCTGGTTATTCTGCTAACATTTTGAAGGCTCTTCTTCGATCAGTGCGAACAAGTTCCCAAACTTTGTCAACATTTACATCGAGTTTCGTTATCGGCTTCATCGAGGATCATCACAGGCATTTTCACTTCCATATAAAATCGTTTCTACCGCTCTATAACTCGTCCTTTCCACATTGCAGACACCTCAAAAACGTTTTAAACAACGTGTTACTTTCGGTGGTAAGTTTTCTCAATTTAAGTGAAAATTTTAGATTCGTGTATTCTTCCATAATTTTTTCGGATAGTTGTCCTTGTTGCATATGCCACATCTCTTTGATCTCCTGTCTTAGGTTCGTGTACTTCCTAATCTTTTCCTCGTTTGTTTTCTGGAGGTTGCCGGTGTTTGGGCACCGCTATGTCAATCAGATGCGTAGCGTTTTCTTTCTTGTCGACAAGGGTTATGTCCGGTCTGTTGTGCGGAATTGTCTTGTCCGTTATTATATCGCGGTCACAGTACAGCTTATGGGTTGGGGTCTCTAGTATGGCCTAGGATTCCTACTTGTAATACACTTTCTTTGGTCAACTGGTATTTCCTTCCTAGTTTCTGATGTATTATCCTGGCGACTTGGTTGTGTCTACGAGTGTACTCCATTTGGGTGATCACCTTGCATCCCGTGGTGATGTGTTGGATCGTTTCTGAGGATTGGTGGCATCGTCAACATGCGTCATCTGACACTCCGGGCTCCTTAGCGATGTATTTTCTATAGTTCCTAGTGTTGATTACATGGTCTCGGATAACGAGCGAGCATGAACATGAATTATTCAATCTTGGGGAAGAACGTCTGCTCGTGAGCCATACATTGGAAGCTGTTTTATCTATGTGGACTTGATAGAGGTCATTGCAGTGTCTACCATGGAGTGTCTTCTTTTTCCATCTTTCTAGCTTCGTTTGTTCCGTCTGGGCGGAAGGGGACTACTCTCTTTTTGAGTTGAATAGCGTATGTCACTCTCTATCTTCCTTATGGCCTGGTAGAGTGCTGCCGTGTCCGTTCCCAAGTGCCCGAGCTGACGGTTCCTAGTTTGAACAGTATTTCTTAGTTTTTCATACCAACTAAGAATAGTATTTCTTAGTTGGAATGAAAAGCCTAGTAGCTTCCAAGATTAATTATCTGAATTCTTCCCATTTAAATTCAATGCTTTCCATTTAAATTCATGGGAAGCATATATCTACATGATCTCTAGAGGATTGGAAGCATCTGCTGTATTACTGCCCGATTTACGGAGTTCTGAGACAGAAATTGAATTCTGTCACACAAATATTTGATGCAGGTGAGGAGTACAAATTCATTAAAGATCCACCAGTGTTTATTCACTCCTGAGTCAGCTCTCTAAAAACTGAGAACAATTTAATGGTTGTAAGTGATTGGGAAAATCCTGCTGAGCGGTTTTCCCAATCACTTGCAAGGTATAATCATATAGCCTGACTATGTGACTAATTTCCTTTAAAAAATGTTTGCCTTTTGCTATTTTTAGGTATAAATGAGCTGCTAACTTTATTATGTTATGTGATTATTGTTTCACTACATTTGGCACTGTAGTTCCTTATTTTTTTTTCAATTCCTTATTCTATATACGCTTCATCTTTATCCTTTTCGTTATTATTATTATTACTACTACTATTATTATTATTGCTCATGTGATTTCTCCCTGATTGGGGGTTCCACCTTGTTACGGGTATTGCTACCAAGTACACAGGGTGATTGTATGTTTGGTATTACTGTTGGTCGAGGAACTCTCTGACTATCCTACAGGTGTTCAGGATTGCGACTTTTTGGAGTTCCTTGTAGGTGTTCGCCGGGAGACCTATTGCTGCTAGGCTGCTATGTAGGGTCTTTGGCACCATACCGGTGGTTGACACGATGACCGGGATGGTCGTTATTATTATTACATTTTATTTAATTCCTATACTTTAATTTTCACATACACATATATAATGTAAATTGCGTTACATAAATAAATTTAAATATGTCTTTTATTTATTACTTTATTTTATTTCCTTTTTACTTTATTCTTGTTTTTATTTTTTACAATCTGCTAATTAGTTGTAATTTATATATACTGTATATTTGTACATATTATTTATTGCATTTTTTATGCTAGCCTCACCTTTATTTTTGGTGGGATCATGTGGCTCTGTTTCACAGTGGCATTTTAATTTATTTTCTAAATAATTTTTCTGTTGTTTTATATTTTTATTCATATTCTCCAATTTCTATTAGTTTTTAAACTATTATTTTTCTTTTGTTATATTCCGGTTTTATGTTCCTTTCTTTCTTTTTTGTTTGCTCTGGTACGCCATTCACATGCGATTGGCTTCTGCCTTCTAGTGGATGTGCGATCGTTAGATTAGTCTTTTTGACTGGTCAGTAGGTGCACACTTGCTGCCGCCTCTTCGTGGCATGGACGGCTATTAGGAAGCAGCTTTCCTCTTGATTGCTGCTTCCTGAAGCAAATGACTAGAAGCAACAGAACAACCTAACACTACTTTCATTTCTGGCCATTTTACCAACTTCTATAATCGTCAGGGAGTACTACGCAAAGTTGAACTAGCGTTTAGGAGCCGCCCTACTTAAGACACATGATATGACATGTCTATATGACCATTATTATTATATTTCTCTCTCTCTCTCTCTCTCTCTCTCTCTCTCTCTCTCTCTCTCCTGTTTTCTTCTTTGTGAGGGAATGAATGTGAGTATGTTTACGTTCGTGCTCACAATCTCTTGAATGCGAGTGTCTTGCGCAAACACACTCACGTTATCTTGGATCGTCCCAAAGTCCTTTGGACATTCAGTACATGATATTAAACGTTCACAACTGTTATTACTAAGTAGTTACTAAGTTATTACTAATCAATGGACACTGCTCATCGTGGACTAATGTTATTAGTGGAGTCCCTCAGGGCTCAGTGTTGGGTCCATTATTGTTTTCTGTATTTATAAATGATATTGATGATGGTATATCAAGCTTAATGTCCAAGTTTGCAGATGATACAAAGGTTGGCAGGGTTGTCAAGGACACTACTGACACTATGCTGCTGCAACAGGATCTGGAAAGGTTGAGCAGATGGGCTGAGAGGTGGCAAATGAAGTTTAACATTGACAAATGTAAAGTACTACACATGGGAAAAAGCAACCCCAGAGCAACGTATCAACTCTGTGGTACTACACTGACAGTGGTAGAGAATGAAAGGGACTTGGGGGTGATTGTGCAGGCAGATATGAAGTTCTCTGAGCAGTGCAGACGGGCTGCAAGAGTAGCTCATGGAGTATTGTCAATGATATACAGGAATTTTTCCAGCAGGGATAAGGAGGTGATTATTCCATTGTATAAGGCAATGGTCAGGCCACACCTAGAGTACTGTATACAGGTCTGGAGGCCTCATTTCAAGAAGGATGTAGAGCTGCTGGAACGAGTACAGAGAAGGGCAACAAGATTAGTGAATGGAACAAAGGGGTGCTCTTACGAAGAAAGGCTTAAATTTTGCAAATTACAGTGTCTGGAGACTAGGCACCAGCGAGGTGATCTGATAGAGGTGTATAAAGCCTTGAATGGTTTAAGCATGCTCAATGCTGATGGGATTCTTCCTCTCGCTCAGAATAATCACCTGAGAGGGCATACATTCAGATTGAAGAAAGACATATGTAGGATAGACGTGCGGAAATTTGCCTTTAGCCAGCGGGTGGTTGGTTGGTGGAACAGACTTCCATCCCTTGTGGTGGAGGTTGATAGCCTAAATAAGTTTAAGGCTCAGCTGGACAGGTATTTTGAACGAACAGAGGGGTGAAGTGGAAATGGGTTTTTTTTTTTTTTTTTTTTTGGCTGATGCTGCATAAGCTTGCTTTCTTGCATCAAATGCCTCTACTAATGCTAATGCTAAAGTTGTGGCCCACCTCTTCGTGGTCGGAAAGCTCCTTCTTGGTTATTTATCGTTGCTATTCGGAAGCTAAGTGGCCTGAAACAACTAAACAATAACAACACACAAGCGCACAAACACGGCGGAGCTGAACTAAATTTTAGGAATAGCCGTACATAAGATACAAAACATGCTAATACAGTACATATACCCTGTACAACATTACCAAAGTTCTTATAATTTCTCCTCTGCCCTAATTCGCAGATTATTTTTCACTCTTGTAACGCCTTCCTGCATAGTGATGGTGAGAATTCCATGTACGATTCAAAAGAACAAAGAGCGTGTAACAAGTTTTGTTTCAAGCTTGCAAAAACAGCTCTAGAAACACGTGAGATGTTACGAACAATCTTTGGAGAAGATATTTTTATGAACATTGCCCTCGACCTACTGTTTCTGGTCAAGAATCCGAAACCTATGATCTCCTTTGCGATCCAACCCTCTCGACTTTGCCACCGGCGGTTTTTTTTTTTTTTTTTTTTTTTTCAAAGGTGAAAGTGATGTTGAGAGGAAAGAGATGTAATGAATGAAATCGTGAAGATTCGACAAAAATCGCAGAAGATACCTGGCAGCATTGGAAAGAATTACAGACACGCTTACAAGAATGGCAGCATCACGGGGCTCTCTTAATTAAGTCCCAAGGGAATCTTTAAAGAGGACATTGCCCAAAATTTGAATCTTTGCTCTTAAATACATTTTGCGTCGTATGACTTCAGTTTAAATAAATAATTACATTTCCGCTGATATTCATTCTGATTAAAGAAAGAAGTTCTTGGAAACGCAACGTTTCCAAGAACTAGAGCGACAAGAACTTCAGGATCAACAGCGACTAAAGTCATGTTGCTCCGTGTATATTGGCTGTAAATTGCGTGTGTTCTGTGGTCGATTTTCTATGACGAAACACCCGAGCTTCCAGGAGAAAAAAAATGCTACCCTCGCTTGAGAACGACTAATTCAGGCATGTCGTGAAAAAGGCCCATAAAAATTCCAACCATCATCAACGGGACTCGAACCCAGGTCTTTTCTACCATACGTGGGGAGGACGACCATCCTACCAACAGTGCAACCCATGGGCGGCGAAAGAGAATTTATTTCGTTATTTTGATGCAGTCAACTTGGAAGCTGATATTCTGATCCCTGAATTGACTAACGAGAAGGAGAAGGGTGGGTTTGGGTTACATGACTGTACAAGTGCAACGCGAAAGCAGCAAAGAAGAGATGAATCGAAGCAACGGTTTTCAAGAGTGGACGGGATCTGGTCGAGAGGTATTGCCAACAGCTACTTAAAGGCAGCTTCATTGATCAGTAAGTGCAAATCATCAATGCCCCTTCGATGGTGTTTTCTACCCCAGAAGTTGTTATTATACACATTGAATGCACGGACTAGCTTGCCTAGCAAGTGAAGATGAACTTCTCATTGTGAGCATCGAGGTGTTTTTTGAGTACGTGTGAGGCATTGATGTGCGGAAGGAAAACAAAGAACCACGATCTGCTTAGTAGAAACGAAAAATACTTTATTTTGCTTGTTTAGCTTTGAAAAACTTGAAGAGTAGCAGTAGATTTTGAAGTGTCGTCCTTCCCTTTGAAACGGTAACATTATTGTAGGATAAAAAAATGGACCACTATGGATGTAGTGGTCCATTTATTCCATCTTGGTAATCTTGGTAATCTTTAGCGAGGAATTAATCATTTTTGATATCAAGACAGTTTTTGACTTTGAAATATAGTTAAAGTGTCAAATCACATAATTTTGCATCTTCACTTTGCGACATTGGGACGAAAAAAAGAACTATCTTTTTGCTTGTTAACTGAGTGCAAGAAAAGCCAGTAAGATGTTTTCTGTGATGCTCCAGCGAATCAAATTCCCTTCGATATGCTCCGTGAACAGAAGGAAGTTCGTCGCACTGAAGAATTTATGCCTTCGTGGATGCGAAAGAAAGAATTGCAGCCGATCCGCTTTTCATTTACGCTGCCAGCATCTCAATTCCCACAGACTGACCTTAAGACAAAAAAGGAACTTTCCTGATGGTACAACTGAAAATATTTCTTTACCAACCACCGAAACAGATTTATTTTCGCCGATCAAAAAACAACCGCTTGTGTTTTTAATGAACCTTTGTTTTTTCTTTTGGAATTCCAAAAACTCCTTTTTTCTCTCTCTCCCGGACTACTGTAAGAGGGTTGCGTTGGCAGGTGAGAAATCAAAAACATTCCGTGGTCGATTTTGTTTGTTTTCAGGGCAGAAATTTGAGTATTCCCAAAACAGAAACGATTGCCTAAAAACGCTGTCAACAAATACAAATAATTGTATTTCTGTGCATCTCTCATTTTTTAGCGTGCACGTAATTTAAAAAGAACGCGCACACACATTGTCTTTATTACAACGTATTAGATTTCTCCAGAGCATTGCCAACTCCGACGGAAGATGGAGACCGCACGTGCCCTTTCGTTGCACGGCAGCAATGGAGTAAAGAAACTTTCATAATTACACGTAAGTAGGTGATTCTACCCTGTATGGCCGGCGTATTAACGAAGAAAGAATTTTTATTGCAAAAATTAAATCCACAGATAATAAGCCGTTCGCAGTGAAAGACAATCTTTCTTTCTTAATGAGGCAAAGATTTAACGAGAAGATTTCGAAACAGAGGAAGGCGTAGCTGACTCGTGCTCTCAGGACAGCGAAGGAAAGGTAGCACCTTTCCTTAGCCACAGTTTCATCCAGAAAGAGGTCTCAACAACAAAAATAAGAAGTTCATCAGCCTCCAAGTTCTGCTTGATTTTTCGTAAATTCTTCTGATTATTAACAAGAATTCAGGAAATCTCGTGGGAATAGCGCAGTAGGTAAATCGCTATTCTTTCACCCCATACGTTATCCTGCGCTATCCTCATGTGGATAGCGCAGTTGAAATAATCACCATCCTTCTCCCACACACACACACCGTGAAAAAGAGCAGAGTACGAATCCCGTCAATGACGCGAAGAATTTTTATAGGCTTGTTTCACAAAGTAGCTGAGTCAGTCGGTCTCACGCGAAGGTACCATGGTTTTCCAGCAAGCAGAATATCGACCAGAGAACAAGTGAAATTTGCAAACATATTACATGCGGCACAATATGGCCAAATTGCTAATAGGCCTGAAACTCTACTCAACTAACCTGCCACTAGATTAACAATACAATTTCGACGAAGCCGGACGGTCTGTGACAGCCAAATCCTCTTCATGTACCTTCACGAAGATGGGACTATTAGTAATCCTGGGTGTAATTTCCATGCACAAGTACATGGTGGGTGACCACCCAGGTGTGAACCAACGTAAGCAGAGGTCGAGGTGTGGCGCCCACACCACATGGAGGAATGCCGCCCCTCTTTGTTACCAGGCGGTACTAGGTGGTAGATAACTCTCATCAACCGGTGCAATACCACCACTTTGCTTATTGGAGGCTTGAAGTTGTGGAACCCATGTTTAGTCTCTAGAGCCAAGTTCCGGTCAACCCTTCCCTATCTCTTCCATCATGCAGTATGTTTGATGACTTTTCAGGTTATGATGAACATCGTGGCGAAATCCAATATTCCTTTCATTTCGAGGGTACAACTCTACAACGGTGTTTGCAGGAGGGCCGCTAGTTAGTACACGGGACCGAACTTATTGGTAACTCCCTAGGAGGCTTCCGGATCAGCTAGTGTATAATCTTGCTACCTCTACTCTGCAAGATAGTGACTGGAGGGAGTCCGAGTAGTTTGTATGCGGGGAGCATTGTCGAGGCCACGTTATGTCAAGGATCTGGGTATATTCTTACCATGTCCAAAAATGTACGCCATATCCAAAAATTTCATTACTTCATACAGCATGTCCCACCCACTTTTTCTTACTATTGAATACACCATGAATTGTCAAACTAATAGAGCAAGATTATCTGCGAAAAGATCTACACCTCCCAAGCACTTCCTAATTCATTTCACAAATATACGTGGTCTCAATTCTAATCTCAACGATGTCCATTTCCACTTGCAGTCTGCCAAACCCCATGTACTTTTTCTGACAGAATCTCGGTTATTGGTTGATTCAACTACTGCTCATTTCAGATGCCCAAATTTTTCGCTGTATGATTCCTTTCGCCTCAAAGGTGGTACTTGTGCATATGTCCGTTCTGATATTCCCTGTCAGAGACTTGGCAATTTGGAACCTCCTCTCTTTGATCTTCTCTGGCTTAAAATCTCTCTACCTATTTTGTTTCAAATTCATCTTTGTCTCAACCGTTCTCCTAACTCCACTAATCACTTAGAGCTCTTTGACTTCCTCTCTTTGCAACTTGACTTTCTCCAGTCCAACTTTCCAAACAGTGAGGTAATTTTCCTTGGCGATTTTAATGTTCACAACTCCAACTGGCTTCCATTTTCTAGTCACACCGACCCAGCAGGTCGAGATGCTGAGGCTTTTGCAATTACTAATGACCTAGCACAGATTGTTCATTTACCTACAAGAATACCGGACAATCCTAACTATACAGTGTGAGTGTTTGTGAGAAAAAGATCAATACGCTTGATCTTTTTCTCACAAACAACCCTTCTAAGTACACGGTCGAAGTGAGAGGTCCTTTAGGCACTTCAGATCACAACTTGGTGATTGTCTCTTCTCCAATGGAATCTTTATCTCATGGCTATTCACAACCTCGTGTTGTTTGGCATTACAAGAATGTAAAATGGGATGACCTGCGAGACTTCTTTTCCTTGGTCGGATTACTGTTTCAAAACTTCTGATGTCAACGTTTGCTCAGATCGTGTCAGTGAAATTATTCTAGCAGGAATGGAATCCTTTATCCCACACTCCACTTTAAAATCTCGTCCTTTATCTAAACCTTGGTTTTCCAATAAATGTGCTAAGGCTGGTCAAGAGAAGAATGTTGCATATCGTAATTGGCTTGTTTCTAATTCTTCAGTTTCATTTTCTGCCTACACCAAAGCTCGCAACAATTGTAAAGCAGTTATTAATCAGTCCAAACTAGAGTTTGAACAGGCTAAGAGTAGAAAACTTGCTTCTTGCCCTAATGGTAGCCGAGCATTCTGGTCTCTTGCTAAAGCTATTGGCCGCAACTTTTGCCCATCTCTGCTCACACCTCTGTCCAAACCAGGTGGTTCGGTTGTCACTTCAGCCAAGGATAAAGCTGACCTGCTAGCATCCCATTTTCCTTCCAACTCATGTATTAATGATCTTGGTAAAACACCTCCCACCATTCCCAACATGCTCCATTCAATGCCTCCTGTGGTCTTCCGCCAAAAGGATGTCAGAAGAATTTTGACGAATCTTGTTGCTAAGAAAGCTCCAGGTCCCGATGGAATTCTTATTATACCACCTATTCTCAAAATCTGTGCTCCTGAACTTACTCCTATTTTTGCCGCCTTTTTTCACTGTCTTATTCCAAAGGTGTTTTTCCTTCTGCTTGGAAATTTGCTCATATCTAGCCAGTTCCTAAAAAGGGTGACAAATCCCTCCCATCCAATTATCGTCCCATTGCAATTACTTCTACTCTTTCTAAAGTAATGAAGAAATCAATTAACCGCCAACTCTTAAACTACCTAGAAACCTTCCGTCTAATCAACGATCGCCAGTATGGATTCCGTCAGTGTCGATCCACTGGTGATATTCTGGCTTATGTTACCCATTTATGGACGAATTCAATGGAAAGGTTCGGTGAAACGCAAGTAGTTGCTCTTGACACCTCAAAGGCTTTCGGTCGTGTTTGGCATAAAGGTCTTCTAAACGAGATTCCATCTTATGGTTTGCCAACTGATTTTAGTAATTGGTTATCCAGTTTTCTCTCTGATCGCTCACTGAGGGTGATGGTAGATGGCTGCTCTCTGTCTTCTAACTTCTCCACTAATGCCGGTGTCTCCCCAAGGTTCAGTTCTTTCCCCCACTCTTTTCCTCTTGTATATTAATGACCTTCTTGCATTGACTGAAAATCCTATCCATAGTTTTGCCGATGATAGCACATTGCATTCCACTTTCCATTTTGAGAAACCTTGTCCAGCTCAATCAGCTTAAACTTCTCGAAAATCTGCTACCAATTCCTTAAATGCCGATCTTCAGGTAATTCTCCAGTGGGGCAAAGACAACTTAGTTGATTTCAACCCTTCTAAAACTCAGTCTTGTCTTATATCTCGCATAAAGGATTCTTCTGCTCCTATGATTATCTTTAGTGACACTCCGATTTCTAGGCAAAATGATATATCTCTTTTGGGGATTACCCTGACTTCTAATCTCTCTTGGCACAAGCACATTACAAATATTGCTTCCTCTGCATCTAAAAAACTTGGTTTTCTCTTTCGCTCTGGGCGTTACTTTTCTTCCAAACAGCTGCTCACTCTGTACAAATCGCAAATCCGCCCTGCCATGGAATACTGTTTCCACATCTGGGGTGGTTCCCCCAAAACCTCTCTCAGGCTTCTTGATTCCATTCAGAAGAGGGCAGTTAAGTTAATTAATGATTCATCTCTAATTATGTCTCTCCACTCGGTTTCTTATAGACGTCCTGTTTCTGCTGCATGCCTCTTCTACAGATACTTCCATGATCACTGTTCTTCTGAATTGGCTTCTATAATTCCCGCTCTCTCTTTCAAAACAGTCCGAACATGAGCCGCCACCAGCCAACATCTATTTACTGTCCAACTGTCTATTTATTGTCCAACCCACAGAACCAACTTTTCATCTTCCTCATTTATTCATTCAACTGCCGTTTTCTGGAACAACCTTCCTTCATACATATTTCCTGAACATGACAGTCTATAGAAGTTCAAGTCCAATGTCAACAAATATCTTCTTTCGTGTTCTCAACCTCCAACTCAAGCACGGTACTAAGTACTTTAGGTTCTGATACCTCTCGTGTTTGGGGTTTATGTTAATAAATAATAATAATAAAAAAAAATAAAAAAAAATCGGATCACCTATTTCAGGAACCAATTCTTCTTGAAATTGTATGGGTTTTGTTCTTTTTGCTCAGGGATGAACGCACGGTTATAGGAGTTTACAAGATAGGGAGAAACAACACCGTATTTAATAGTGACAGGCTTGAACCCCTGTCACTCAAAGAACGTGTACTTGTGCACCCTCGCGCTGGACCACTAGACTACGGCGGTCACGCCATCATCCTCCACCTCGCGTCCTGGTACTATATTCCACTAGTACTCTCTCTCTCTCTCTCTCTGTATATATTTTTTATTGGTTTCAGGTCAGTTTTTTTTTTTTTTTTTGGAAACAGCGTTAAATGGCAACTTACTGATATTACTAGGAGATTGGTTTCTACAGCTATTGTGCGCTCCTTGTTTTTTAGCAGATTTAAAAACTGTGCAGGCTAATTTCTAGTTACAACTCGTAAACCATAAAAAAGTAGCAACCCATAAGTTGGCGATTTTCTTTTCCTGCTTTGCACTACATGTTTAAAATTTGCAATAACTCTATAAGTATTTCAGATGCGCAGTGCCATTGAGCCGTCCATTTTCTTCAGTTTATATATACTTTACGAACAAAAAAGAAAAAAGACTTTCATAAGTTATGCACCAGCTTTCTTTGAGAAAATTGACTTTTTCGCTAGAAATATTCTTTCATTTATTCCACATTCTCATTTCGATTTCCACAATGGATTTAAGTTATCTTCCAGATTTATCGATATTATGTCAGCTCATTCGTTCGTTGTTGTTGACACGTGACAAGTACTGTCAAGGACTAGAACATTGTAGTGGACCTTCGGGATTTTATAAACATTACAAAGTAATGAATTGCTTGAATAATATTTGGACAACATAAGTGATTACTTAAATGATTATTCTCTCTTAGGATTGTATTATGGTTAGACGTGAAATGTCTATAATTATATACAAGGATCAGTCATGAATATTACAAAGGACAATTAAGTATAACATTAGAACGTACGCTAGTCTATCAGCCCTATTTGGCCTGGAGGCGAATTAGAAATTTGCATTCAGTCTAAACCTAAGTTAATTGTTTCAATGATCATAATATCCTTAAACTCGGGACCAATCACATTAGTCAGTCATAAAAACTCATATGACTAGCAGAATGAGCTATTCTTCATCCAGTAATGAAACTGTCATTCCGCCAAGCTCGCCATTGCAAGGTCGAGGTGGGGGGGGAGGAGCTCGAGGAGTCAATGGAGTCAGAAGACTACTATCCTATAATTTTTCACGCCCATGGGATTGGAACTGTTTGAAAATCTTGTGGGAGGGGGGCCCAGAACGTGTAGTTTTCTACTGTCCCATCAATTGCTTGCATAGAGATACGGACTGCTGTTCATATGATGTATATAGACTGCATTTGTCATGTACTTCAGTATGATCGCGTTTTTTTTTTTTTCCAGTCGATGGATTACTGGGAGAATTTGAGCTGGCAGGAATCGACCACCCATTTTTAATCGATGGAAAATCGGATATGGTGCTGGCCCTGATCTCAAGGCATGCGGTGTTGTTCGTCTACTGTTTCTAGACGTATGGAGATTATTATTGTTATTATTATTGTTTATAATAATACTGCTGTCATAAAAACTCTCTCTGTAAATGTCACCCCCTCCCCTAGTTTACTGCTGTCCACCCCCTGGACAGCAGTAAGCTAGGGAAATGGGAGTGATATTTGCATTCAAAAGTTAAGGCATGGACGTATGTCCGGAGTTACATGGAACACAAGTATGCTTAACTTGAAAGGTACAGTATTTATAGAGTTTTTTATTTACATACTTGAAAATTGTTGAACACCGAAGTATCCCAAATTAAGAAAGATATTATTTTATCTAAAAGTGCTGAACAATAAGACGAAATATATGTACAAAAATATAAAGCATTTCTTTGGTTGAGACAGTCCATCTTTTCCTTCTGGTGGTGTTCCCGTGAGTCATAATGGTAGATTTTTGTAGGTGCCCATTAGCTTCTAGCATTTCTATGTATGCTGCTGGCAGAATCCGTCAAGATCGATGGATAGATTGTTAATCAGATCTACCGTGTTTACTGGAAACATGCGTGTCAGGCCTTTGAGGCTGTTGAAACTTATTCTAAGGGGGAGCCTTGGGTCCACTTGATTTCTTCCAGCAATTCTGGGAGTATTTATCAGATTAGTGATGTTAGGGTCGTCGAGTCGTCCTGTGATTAGTCTCGCCAGTGCAAGACACAATTTAGCTGCCACAATCTGTTGTTTCCATGGGTAACCTCGAGATTGGTGTAGAGTTGGACCCTAGAAATAGTTTATTGATTGCCAGTCCGCCGGTTAAGCCATTTCAGAAGCCAGTGTTCCAGGCTGAGGAACTTGTTGAAGTGTATTGTAGGGACAGAGGACCAAATAGTTGCTGCATAAAGAGGAATGGGATAGAGACGTCGGAGGGCATATTTCTTTACCATTTCAGCATCAAGAATCCCCGTTAGTTCCTAGCAGATTGCCCACATAGCAGAGTACATTTTTGTTTTGTGTTCAGCAGGTGAGCCTGGAATGTCAACCCCCCTCATCCCATACTAATCCGAGATCCTTGTGTGCTTTAAATTTTTTAATGGGTAATCCGTTGATGGCAAGATTGATATCACTGTGTGTTTCCTTCCAGGTGAAAGATATTTGAGCGGTCTTTGCTTGATTAATCTGTAATTCTATGTCAAAATTGTTTGGTATTGTTGCTATCCTGTGTACTTTTAGAAGAAAGATAGAATAAATTAGAATTAATTCTTCCTTTCTTCTAAAAGGAAACTAATTAGAAATTAAAAAGTAATTAGAAAAGGTGCAATGTTCCATTCGTTCTGGTCCTTTCGAGGCTATAAACTGGGAGAACTGTCTCTAGGCTCCTCAAGGGGTTATTTCCAGATGATGATGTGGTGGAAAAAGATTTTTTATTAAAAGAAATGAAGGAAGCGCTGAAAAAGACCAAGAATAAGAAAGCTCCAGAGAAGGTAATGTCCTAGTAGAGGTTGTGAAGGCATTTGCAGAGAATTGGCCGGAAATATTGCCGTCTTTGTATAATTCACCTAAGGAAAAACTGCTTTCCGTCTGGTTGGAAGCAAGACCTACTTAATTATCTTATTAAAAAATAAAATATAAAGATGTGCAAGAATCTTGGTCTTATCATCCGGTTGTCTGATAAGGAAAACATTTTAGAGAGAATGCAAATTAGCAGATTAAATAAAAGATACCATGAAAAACAACACAATCAACAGTGAGGGGAAGGTGCCTCTTGGGTCAGCTGTTGTGTAACCCCATGCGTCTGAATGTGCGGCGCATCGTCAGTTGGGATATTGTTCTTGCATTCACCATATTGTATTTCAATGTCACTGTTGTACCGTGACCTTCCGTTCAGCCCGAACAATACGCTGCATCCTTCGCTCACCACGAACGTCTACCTTTCATAATCCTGTACAATTCTGTCGGCGGACGGGGGTTTGACCCGTTTGACACCATTCTTTGTACACCTTAACTATAGTGTGCCCCGAGCAACTCACAAGACATGCCGTTTCCGATATGGGAGCACCCGACACAGAGCTCTCATAAACCTTTTGAAACGCCATTATATCTTTATTACCTCCCGTAACTGCTACTTTATCACTTTTACGACCACATGCAAATTACCACTTGTTTGCAAGTGTAGGAAGCTGTTCGGTTTTTAATACTGCGAGCTATGCGGCATAGTCCATTACAGATGGAGTGTTCTATGTATATAAAGTGCTTAGCATCATAATACACAGCCATTTCTGAATAAACAGAAAATTTTTAAGGTGGCATCGTTTTAGGTTATATCTCATATTGTGAATGCCTTCACAACGAGTTGCCATGATATTGCACTACTTCGAATAAGTAACGCTTCACCTAAGGAGAAGACTAGTGTTACTTATTCTCAGATAGGTACCACCACCCAGACAGCACTGTTTCAGGGCTATCTGGCCCTTCGTCAGTGAGTGGGTAGGTACCCAAGTGATGCAATGATGGCAAAAACAGATGGGGTGTTCCCTTAGATGGGGTGTTCATAATTTGGTGATCACTGAGTGTATACAAATGCGTGACTAGTTTGCCAAAAGGAAAATAATTATCAACGATAAATACATATATAGAAGTAGAGTAAATTTAACTAGATTTAGGCGCTCTTAGGATAACTGCTAGCTCTACAGGGGTTGGCATGGAACTTTTATGTGGAACTATGTTTTGGATGAATTATTAGAACAAGTTTGGTTTGGCAATGATATAGTAGCGTACGAATATGATGTATTGCTGGTGATTTATGGGGTCGCAAAACTAACAGTGGAAAAGAAAGCTGAGGTAGCATTAAATAAAATACAGAAATGGGCATTAATTCATCGACTTACTATCTAACAAAACCTAAATGCATAATGCTTAAGGATTCTTTAAGTTCACGCAGGTACCGCACCATAAGATCAAGAGGGTTGACTATTGGTTTTGCCTCTGAAGTTAGCTACTTGATGATACCCGGCCGACCGCGCTTCTTGCGCGTTCGTCATGTACATCATCGAGGATAAAATAAAATAAAAACATCATCAAGGATGAAATAAATTTAATCTATGGGAAAATTAAAAGAACAGTAGGAACGGATTGGAGTATAAAAGGGAAGCCCCTTATCCTTTGTACCATTGTATTTTTATACCTATAGTTACATACATGCAGATGGTGCTTGGGACTCAGCTAACCATGCAATGGTCCGAAAGCAATTACAGACATCTGTGCTTCTCGGATAACAAGAGCCTGTCGAACTATTTCCAATGATGACTTATAAGTAAATGCAGGACGAAAAGTAATAGATTTGGTTATAATGGAAAAATGTTTATTGTATTTACCTAAGAGGAAACCATTCAATGGAGTGCGATCTTGTCCGATCTTAAACACACATGATCAAAGAGATGTTAAGAAAGAGAGGGAAAGATTCAAAAGGCAATCTTGGAAGTTCTCAAGCACGTTGGAGTAAGTCGGACAAGGGTCGAGTTACGTATTGCATATTTCTCATTAGTTTCAAAAAGCCTCTGCCGCTGCTTTCTGAAACTTATGAGAAATATGCTGAATTTTTGAGATGTTTTATTGTATATAGAGATTTTATTTGTATAAGTTGTAAATATTATAAATAGGTGTTTTTAACCTATCTGAATTATTAAATTAAATTTTCTGTTTATATTCCGGCACGACAACCAAGTCAGGAGAGTTTACAATAAATCGTCAATACAAATATTTATCGTATTTAGTAGACACGGGCTGGAACCCCGGTCCACTCAAGGAACGCGTGCTATGCACTATCGCTCCTGACCACTGGGCTACATCTTTGGCTTAAAACAGAAAATTATTGATATTTTAGATATGTTTAGATAGTAAAAACTACTTCCCTCCACTTCCGTAGCCGAGTGGTCAGGAGCGGGAGTGCAGTAGCACACGCTCTTTGATTAGACCGGGTTCAAGCCCCTGACTGCTAAATACAGTCGATCTGCCGACCAGCATTGGACCAGCGTAGCAGATTATCGTCCATTTCCCTTAGCATGAATTGTTGAGGAGGCTTTCATCCTGCAGTGGGTTGATAATGGTTGCAGTTTACCTTTTTTTTCTTACCCCCTCCACTTGCTGGCAGGGGCGGTAACCTCACTGCAAAGTCAGACTAGTTCAGACAACAGTGAGGGCTAAGTGGTGGATTATTAAATTAGATTTTATTGCGTTGCTGAGCTATTACTTCAGGGAACGCTTATAGATTTTAATATGATATTGATGTCCTGTTTGCTATTAAAGTCAGGAGCGGCATTGTTCCTATTTGCTGGGCCGTCTCCATTATATACACCTGTAGTCGAAGGTAATGTTTCTTTGATGTTCTGTTTTTTTTTCAGTGGGGCGGCTGATGCCCATATTTCTGTTGCGGAAAGCACTTACTGATAGATTCTGTTTAAGTCTTATAAAGTACTTCTTTATGAGGTTTATTTCATTCGAATAGAGTAGATTCTTCTTTGCATACCGCCCCATAATATGATCCTTTCAAGAAAAAATTCAGCATGCTTGTAGAAAGAAAGAAAATTCAGCATGTTGTGAACGACTTCTTTGTGATCCTTCTGGGCGTTAACGGTTGGAGCATGGGTTTTCGTTATGTGATAATTGGATTCTGATTGGATTGTGTTAGACTATGGAAGAATATCTCTAGAAAAGCTTGCTAGCAAAGTACCCTATACGACCAAAAGTATTCGGACACACACACGCAGAGGTGGCTGCAAAAAAATAGGGCTTTTAAATCAAAATCCTAATACATAGTAGCACCAACTTTGGCCTGCATGACAACCGCTATAACAATCTCCTCCTGGGCATGCTTTCTACCAAATTCCGATTGATATCAGTCGGAACTCGTCCCTATTCCTGCTGTCCGATTCGCAGGAAGAGAACTCTTTTGGCCACAGCGTAATCCAGCACTCCAGTTCGCCTTACAGATTTTCTTTGGAGGAAGCAGTTCCGGCTCTGAGCTGGCCAGTCCAATTTTTCGACGTCATTATCCACAATCCAGTCCTGCATTACACTAGCTATATATCATGAGAGTTGTTCTGCTGACGGAATACGTTTCTGTAATGCACTATAAGTAGTGCATAATTGTCCAAAATGTCTAAGTAAGCCGTGGACTTCTAGGTTTCGGGCATTATCTCCAACAGACCAAGTCCAAACAAACTGAAAGTAACCCAATAACGAGATCATCTCTATAAAACTCAAGGATGAGAGGACACAATCCGACAGAAGGTGCGCTTTGTCGGCTAGTTTCCATACTCAAACAGTACGAAACCTTATGTAGCGAGAGTCTATGAACGCAGGAACAGCACCGCATTAAACACGTTTCGCATCGGTGAAATCGAGTTTACGGCAACTGCTCTACCATTGAACTCCTAGACTATGTAGCATCCCATGGGTGGTGGTTTGAGATTTATCGTAAATTTTTCCGCAGACGGAAAGTACGAGGGACGAATTACCCCTTTTATGGTTTGCAAAACATGTTCCGTATGCTTTTGACTGCCTCCAATCTTTGAATAACATCCAACAAAGTGGATTTTTGGAGGTTCAGAAGTGGATTTTGGGAGGTTCAGTTGCTCAGAAGAAAGGTTATGAATGTGGCCTCCAATCGGCATGCTCCGTTGAAAGTGTGTAAGTTCTTACTTCAAACGTACTGTTGCTGCTCAAGCACACCCACGAGCTTTATTTTGGTATGTCTGAGCATACACATCTGAACGGGGAAAATTATTATCACGATTAACGTTTATAAGGAGGGGGATCAGCAGCACTTCAATCATCTAGCTGTCCTTTGAACTAGCTGCAGTTTATTGTGTAGTTGTTGTCTGGCCCCATAAACAGCTGTGTATTTCCTCACGTCTCCAATGAATCATTCAGTGAGTTGCCTTGAGCCATTGAACAATAATGGAAGTGCATCTCTTTTCGCTTACGATTGTAAATGCATGATGTTTACTGAGAAATAACGATATCCTCTCTCTCTCTCTCTCTCTCTCTCTCTCTCTCTCTCTCTCTCTCTGTTGTTGATTGCATACATTTGTTGTTTTTAATTTTTCATGAAGGCTAAAAAAACATGTGAACTCAATATATTGTGTCCATAAATTGAGCGTATTTATGGCTGTATTAAATATTTTTCTGGATGAAATAGCCGACATTCCGGGAAAAAATATATCATGAACCACTCACCCGAGATGGGCTAAATGAGTCCGTAAAAATCTACCTTCTAGACGGACTCCAATCGAGGTCTGTAGCAAATGACGTTGAAGAACTGATATCATCACCATGTTCCAGCTAAGACAGTAAATTATTGACAATTAACGTTCATTTGAATAAGCAGTTCAGAAATAATATCTTGTTAATACAATTTCATACTGAAATGACATGATTTGCAAGAATCTGGCAAAACCAACGTGTGTGTGTGTGTGTGTGTGTGTGTGTGTGTGTGTGTGTGTGTGTGTGTGTGTGTGTGTTGTTTCGGATCACTTTGCTACCAGGAAGGCAGCTTTCTAAATGCCTGTGCACGTCACCAGTAGACGGGCCTCAACTATATCCATACAATTATCAGCACGTAATACCTTGCGTAGGGTATTACGGTATTACGTGCTGTTGGCTTTGTTAGCATTGTTTCTGCACCAACCAGTAAAAGTGCAATACCGGTGGGTGCCAGCAATTCCAGTGCTAACTGGAGCCCATCAAGTAAAAAAAAAATAATAATAAATAAATAATAGTAAAATAAATAAAAAAGACAACAAGATACATTGAGAATATTGTCTCTTCCATACGCAGTTTTCATTCATCATCCACTACAGGATTTCAGTGGAAGGGTTGTAGATTGAGCATAGTTATCAGGAAGGCCGCAGAGAAGATACGAAACAAACTCTTCAGAAGAGACGATGCCACAGATATGGCAGAAATGGTTAATAAAAACATCTCCAAAAAGAATTAGGCCTATGATACATAGAGATTGTAACCGGTCAGGTAATATTGTAACGCACCAAATATATTTGTTGGCAATTAGGTATTTCTTATTTTCTGGGGAAATTGTATGGATTTTGTACAATAAATTCTGCGTGATATCATGATAATATGTGCGGTCGTACGATGCGTGACTTCAGTTTTCCAGAGTGCTGCAGGGACAGTTAGAGAGCAAGCTGAAATTGGTGGGCATGAATGGATCAATGACCAGTGAGCAAGTATGAGGTATACACACCCGGATAAAACCAATGTCGGGTTGTCTTGGTGCTATTAAAATTTACATGTGGCACAAAGAATCTGTTAGCGACTTTTTTGCACTGCCAATCCATCTGTCCTGCCATTGATTATTAAGTTCAGACAACATTTAGATTTTTTTTTCTGTCTTAGAATTTGCAGACAGGTCGTAAGTTCCATCTGATCAATGATCGCCAGTATGTATTCCATCGATCCACTGCTGGTATGTTGGCTTATGTTACCCATCTCTGGACAAATTCAATGGAAAAGTTGGGTGGAACTCAAGCAGTTGCTTTTTATCGTGTCCGGCATAAAGGTCTTCTAAATAAGTTTCTGTCTTCTGGTTTGGAAACTTTTTTTTGTAATTGGGTATCCAGTTTTCTCTCTGACCACTCACTGCGCGCGATGGTAGACGGCTCTCTGCTTTCCACTACTCCACTAATGCAGGTATACCTCAAGATTCAGTTCTTTCTCCCACTCTTTTCCTCTTGTATATTAATGACCTTGTTACATTGAACAGAAATCCTATCCATAGATTTGCTGATGCTAGCATGTTGCATTCCACCTTCCAGTTTGAGAAACCTTGCCCTGCACAACAGCTTTAACTTATCGAATATCCACTACCAACTCCTTGAATGCTGATCTCCAGGTAATTCTCCAGTGGGGAAAAGATAACTTACAAATTAGGTTACGATTTTTTACGATTTCTTTGAAATGTTATAAAACTTTTAGGGAAATATTGCGCATAACAGAATCGAGAACATGACTGACTGGAAACACACACACACTCTATGGCCAAATCTGGACCAACATGACAAAATGTTGCTTCGAATAAAGTCAGTTATAGCATGACCGATAAAAGTACACTTCCCAATAGTTTCAGTGCGACCACAAAAGAGGAGCTTCAAGCAAAGAACACTTGTGTAGACCTCAAGAATACCCCTGATGTAAAGTGCCGCAACCACTCCTGATCACAAAGACACCGACAAGCAAAGAACGAAGGGCTGGACTCTGGTAAACTCAACAGTAAAATAAAGGTGACCTCTAATAATTTTTAAAGAATTCGGTCTCGAAGTAGCATATATTTTCGTTAATTGTGCGAAATGTGGGGCTTAGCTAATGCACGAGAGAAATCAACATCGACTCACTAATATTCACGACTTCACATCTGTAATTCAAACTTGACGACGACCGAAACTGATAGAACTGGAAAATGAATGCACGCAATGCACACACGCATTTTTTCCCTTCCAATCTGCAACTATTTTTCCCATCATCTAAAGTCGCGAATTAGGGAAGCCTGCAAGCAGATCTATCAGCACGTATTAAGTCTTTTAAAATTGTCTAGTCAGACTCTTGGGAGTAGTTAGAACAAATAATTTGGGTTCGTGAGTTTTCCTGAAACCATTAAGGTGTGGCGAACTGCAGAGAAAAATGTGTTATCAATAAAGTTACGTATTTTTAACGAAATTCAAATTGGGGATATTCATAAGGAGCGGTATTTTTATTGAATGCCATTCATTCTATTACACATTGGAGTACACTGTGAAGTGGTACATTTTTACGCACGTAGCTGGAAATGACTTCAGCACCACAAAAATTTCTTCTTTTATTGGCGAAGTGTTTTTGCCTCCGCGTTGCTTTCGGTGTCCCTAAAGGAATCACCGATAGTCAGAAGAGTGTAGCTAGCGGGGGGCGTCGTGCATTTACGTTGTCTACGCTAAATCTCGCGTGTTGCATGGACTCGAAGGAGGAAATGTACAGCGAGAATTGTCACGTGACAAGCTGTCACGTGCCTTCCCGATGAACTCGCTCGTCCCCAAAATTTCCCCGAAATTACAGCTGAAGAACAGGAGTAAGCCTTTTCACCCGAGTGCTCAATCCTACTAAGTGTGCGCTTAGTTTAAGATGTACTCGCGTGCTGGAACAACCAAACCATCGAATCGATCCTTCACATTCTCCTCTCTCTCACATCCTTGCAAATGCAACTCAAACTCAACTGCAATACAAAATAATTTCAGTTGCGGTAGATGTGTTCCTGGATATATTTAAAACACTTTCAACCCCCCCCCCCCAAAGGCTTTCAGATTAGTTTTCACTCAAATGGCCAATAAGCAAATAAATCGAGGCAATTGAAAATCTGCCGATCACTTTATTATTCTAAAAGATCTCCTTGCTGATACGATTCGTTCTCTTGCGTATAGAGTAATGGAAGGCGTTTGCTGCTTTCTCTCACGTTTTGCCAAAGGTCCGGGTTCGATTCCAATTGGTGGTTGAAGTTCAGAATTCTTCTCTAGGCAGATTTTTTATGGGCTAAGTAAAGCGGTCTTGTGTGAGGTCTATGTAGCTTTTTCTCCTGGAAACCTCGGTTTTTCATCCTACTAAATCCACCATAAATTAATAAATATGTTGTATAGAATACAACATTTATAAATTATCGTGTAATTTCTTCGGGAAAATCTCTGAAACGACCTAAACTTTAATCAAAAAGACAATTTTCTTGTTTTATATATTTTATGAAGCTACTTAATTTTGTTTTAATTAAAGACTCTCTTATTCTACATTGAAGCTATCAAATTCTAAGTAGAGCATTAACACATTATTCTTAAAAAATTTATTCTTAAAAAAATGATTATTCATATTATTCTTAAAAAATATTGTTGAAGGTTTTTTCTACCAATCATAAGGAGAAAAATAAGTGCCCTTCGTTGATCTATTTATTCACAAATCCTTTGTAAGAATAAGACTTACTGAATAAGGGTATTCTTATTTAGTTTATTAATATAAAGTGACCTCGTTTATCTGATATGTGAACAGCAATCTGTGCTGTTTCCTGAAATCAGAATAGTTTCATTGGTGAACGCCACACATATGTATAAATAATGGCGAATATATACAGATACAAATGGAGAATGTACCCCTGTTCCGTACACATATTTTTAACTAGAGAGAGAGAGAGAGAGAGAGAGAGAACAGAAGTGCTATTTTGAAACTAAACTATTCAAAGATCAAAGAAGATGACAACACCATTTTCATGATATATTATCACGTTGTATCCGGCTACCTTACAATCTATTCTTTACATATTTATTAAATATTTTAAAGATAAACTCTCTCTCTCTCTCTCTCTCTCTTCTCTCTCTCTCTCTCTCTCTCTCTCTCTCTCTCTCTTCATCATCTCCTAAATATATTTACTTAAGATTAGAATAGCCACGTAAAAATGCAACGGATAATAGTACGAACTTTTCCAGCTAGGTGGTGATAGAGTATACACTTTCCAATAATTTTCCTTGTCGTGTGCCACTCATTCTATACTGAGTTACAGCTTGTGATAGCGAAGACGTATACAACGTGCTGCGTTATTTGTTTCTTTATTTATCGTTTTTTTTTTAAATTAGCGATTCGAAAGAACAGAATTTGCATCAAGTTTAGTTTCAAGTCGGTAAAACAACAACTTCAGTGATACTACTGGAGAAGATGCTTTTTCAGAAGTACTAGGTTGACCTGATAGTTTCGGGATAAATAAACAAATGCCTATGGAATTTCCTGCACCCCCTCACTTTACCCTCCGGATCATCCCCCCTCAACTTTTTTTTTTTGTTTCCAAAGATGATGAATTTGAAGCTTGGGGAAAATAGGTTTAATGATGTCTGAGGTATTCAGCAAAAATCACAGTAGATACTCGATTCCGAGGCACGATAAAGAATCGGTGTACCAACAAGTCCCACGAGGGTACTTTGAAGGAAACACGATGAAAAATTGGGTAAGTTAAACGAATCATTGTTTTTAAATACATTCTTTAAGAGAGCACCTCTACAAATTTATTTGCTGCTTCGACAGTACTTCGACCGGAGAAATTGGGTTAGACACCTAAATTTAGAAGTTCTTCTTGTAAAATCAAAGTTGAAAACTTTTGAGCAATTCTTAAAATACGCATTCTTTGACACTGAGCCACTCATTCCCACTGTACGTATTGAGAAATCGTCAAGAAAACGAATAATGATTATAACGGTGGGTGAGAATTTTTTGTTCCTCCTTGCCGCGAAACAATTTACCAGCCCAGTTCAAAGTTGCAGTACCCTTCGCGATATAAATACACGACAACCACTTTATTGGGACTTTTAAAAAAGGAAGTTTTTCCCCCCTGGCCCAGTTTAATGGAGAAAAAAAAACTGTGGCGAGTTGAAACCCTGCTATTCTTCGATCTTTGTCCACACGAAGCAATTTGCAATAGTTATTCACCATGAGATTGTCGCAGCATTTGGAACTCAGTTATATTCATGCAGTTGACCCTTCGCTGTTGCTTTTTACCTTTTAATTTTCTGGGCAGACGGGTGAGTTTTCAGCTTGCTGTTTTTATTCCCCATGTAGACGACCCCCTAATTAATGTTCTTGCCACAGAAACAATACTATTAGCTTCGTTAGGTCAGTTTCTTCTAAAATCTAAGTAATAAACGAACTGGTATCTGATTTCGTTTATTACTTAGATTTGAGTGTCTTATCGTCGTGAATGTGCTATGGTAAACGATCGAATGAAAAAAAAAAAAAAAAAAAACTCGCGAGCAGAAAATGCCTTTTTAAAATATTCGATTTTTTAGCATTAGCAGAGGCCGGGGAGTAAATAAATGATATTTTTAAACACATAAATTTGTGATTAATGGAAGAATTTTAATCGTTTTAATCCGCTCCTTAACCCAAGCTGTCTTATATCACTTGGCAAGCTTCCACTCACCTGCTGCAGATAAAAGAAGAGGACCCGGATCCAAAGGCTTACCCAAGAAGTGCTGCTGAGGAGGCTGGAAGAGGTATGCCGCTACGGCTGGAGAGTTGGATGAGCCCAGTCCATACATCTGGTAATGTGAGTATGGGGATGCAAGCGTTGATCGAGGTACAGCTGTGACTGGCGTGGAGATGCAAGGACTCATCGCCTCTCCGTGGGTGCGGGATTTGGTGAGGATGTCGTCAATCATAAAGGAAGATCGTCGAGTCACTAGTTTGTCTCCGTAAGGATCCATAACCAGGAAACCACGGGAAGAATCGAAGCTACCGCAGGTATCCAGGGTCACAGGTGGTCGGAGAGAAATTAACGATTGTTCAGAGTGCAGGAAGGTCCCTCGAGTTGCTTTCACGGGGCAATCGATGCATGACAAGAAAGGATCCCTCACGAGCTATTTACTGCACCCCATCTTCGTCCGGTACTCGGCGAATGTTGCAGTTTCACAGTTGAGTTCACCGGGCTGAGCCACTCATTCCCACAGCTCTAAATTGTCTTTTTCGCGCTGCATTCCACGATGGTGTTGACAGAGAGAGCGTGCAGTGTTTCGCACTTGTAGGTCACGGTTTCTAGACAATGATAATTTCCACATCGTTCTTCCGCTAACCTCTTATTGTCCTATAAGAATTGTTGTTGGATGTCGCTATGAATGATTCAGCACGAGCAGTAATGCGGGAGAGCCTCCTCCCACTTCTTCGCGTCATCCGCGGACCACCAATGCGAAATGTGTGGGCGGACATTTCGCCGTGCGTGCGGCTTCATTTGCGAGTAGGACTAAGCGACGGAGGGCACATCGCTGGGGCGTTAAAACGATCGGAATAGCTCGTGATTCTGCGAGCTATTTCGATCATTTCTTCGCTGTGTTAAGGCATAACAGCGCAGCAGAAAGGGACGTAAACAAGAGCAGCAATTTTCCCCGAACTTTCGCCGTCGGTCGACATTCGGTGAAAGGAACTTCCCTTTAACAGTGGCAATAGCAAAGGTCTTTCTTTGAGCGCTAACTGCACGCGCTCTCTTTCTCTGCAGATAACTTTCTGCGTGTCATAAACAGGGGAACTTAAGGGGAAAATAACAGGCATTGTGCGCTGTGTGAATGGGGGACGTTATTCTAACCATAGGGTATAAAACAACGCGAAACGTGCGCAAAGCGATTTCACGATTCTTCCTCGGTGGAAACGGATATGTTATTTATTCATTATTTATTTTTACTAGTGTGGCACACATTGGTTTGAATAAAACATGACATTATTATACTGCCGAAGTATCTATTATCATTAAGTGACAACACTAATCAGGTACTAAAACCTTTAGGAATCTGTAACAAGCTTTGTTTCCTTCTCAGAAGTCAACAAACAAATTTGTTGGTTGAGCATGACGGACGCAACTGCTGAGGTAATATTGCCAACTCAGCAGGGAGGATCTTTGAATAAGTCTTTGCTGGTTGCATTAATTTTAAAAAAATGTGGTAGTAGGGTACTTAGAATATGTTCTCATATAACATTAACACATTACACGAACAGTAAAACATCGAGAGGCTAATTAATGGTTAGTTATCGACTTCTTGGCCTACCAACCGCATGCATGGTTGTAGAGCGCCAGTAATCATGGTGGTGTTAGTAGTAGTAGGCGAGCTATGCTTTTGTCCGTTGGACACGTGTTTGAATTAAGCGTTTGCCAAAAACTCCGAGTAATTCACGGGGACTCATTTTCCAGTTCCCGCCTAATAAAACCTACTACAGTGAATGTCAGTGAATTCCACTATTGCTAACTACAATCCCAAAAAAATCATTAAGAATTCTCTGTGGTCTCCGACAGGATTCCAATCCAGATTCCTCCAAACGAACGACAGGTGAAGAAACTACAGTATTGTACTTTACTTATATTATCTGGTTTTTTTTTTTTTGGTTTTTTTTCTATTTTTGAATCAAAGCAGCAAAGGTTTAGGTTGTTATAAGTATTATGCCAGTATGTTATATCTGTAAATTGTAGTCAGGTTTATCAACCAGCAAAACGGGAAAACTGCTTGCATGATTGTTTTTGTTTTATTTGTTTTTGCTGACAAATCCAAATATTCGGGGACCGCACCGTGCAACCTTCGCCTGAGACCGAGCAATCCAGCCACGATGTGAAAAGTCCAGAAAAATTCTTCCCATATTGAGGATTCGAACCGGGATCTTAATAACACGAAGTATATGCACGGCGATCGTAATTTTCTGTCCTTCGTTTTCACGACTTGACTTGAAAACAAATCCCAAACGGGTTCAAAACGCTATTATAATTGTGCAGGATTCTTAAGTTCAGTCCGCTTTTTTAGGCCCTTTTCGACAGCACAGTTGGTAGGAAAAAATGAAGACAACCTAAAAGACATTAACCAGTGGAGTGGAATTACTTTACTAAACACCGACCTCAAAATAATAAATAAGACGTTCGCAAAGCGCATTCAACACATATTACGAAATTAATATCAGAAACTTAAACCTGTGAAAATCGGGGAAGAATCAAAGAAGGCACTCTCGTGAAACTTTGCCTCATTCTGGGTGTAGACATCGAAAAAGCATTTGACACCGCGTCAGCCACGAAGACGGCCTCCATAGCCGAGTGGTCAGGAGCGGGAGTGCAGTAGCACACGCTCTTTGAGTAGACCGGGGTTCAAGCCCCTGAATACGGTCGGTCTACCAACCCGCACTGGACCAGCGTGGCAGATTATGGTCCATTTCCCTCAGCATGAATTGTTGAGGAGGTTTCCGTCCTGCAGTGGGTTGATAATGGCTGAACTTTACCTTTTTTTACCAGCCACGAATATTGGCACCATTTCCAATAAATTGCTCTGTGAGACAAGGAGACAATTTATCCATGATACTCTTTGTCCTTGCCTTAGAGCCGCTCCTCAAAGCAATCATGGACAATCCAAACATCCATGGAACGCATACATAGAGAGAGTAGTGCTAAAATAATGGCACTACTTTTACTCTGCTCTTCTTTTACCCTGCTCATTACATCCGAACAATCAGTAAAAGAAGTATGGCGAATCTTACAGAAATTTGAGAATGCCTCAGCGCTCAAAATAAACCTCCAAAAAACTAATACCATGTGGTGGATTGGGAAATAGAAAAACAAATCAGTCCTTCCAAGAGAAATCGACACAAAAAGCATATTCTCAGTATCAGTAATATATATAACGAACGATGGGAAAATGTGCACCAGAAAACAGCAAAAAAAAAGGAAATCGAACAACAATTTATCATGATATAGAAGCAAGTGGGCTCGAACTGATCACATTCACCTGAAGACTTCGATTCAGAGTGCCAAAATCCCTGAGAGCCTATAAAGAGAAGAAAAATGGAGCGCATGTGTACTGTTCTACATGCAGAAAGTACTGCCAAATAGATTTATATACACCTTCCCGAGAACTACTAAAAGGACACTGCGCATGTTCAAGGAAATTGTGGAGAGATATAGTTTTGTTGAAAGAGAGAGATAGAAATGAAGAAAGTGCTAAAAATGAGACCCGAAACCATTTACTGCAAATTATCACGGGCGGTTCTACTACTACCAACACAACACAAGGAAATCGAAAGAGGGCGCATCAAGTCGTCACCTGTCCAAACAATGTCTTTAAATTTCCAATGAGACCAATATTTAAACCTTCTTTTACAAAGTGCACCATGCCTGCTTACCCACAAAAATGTGGTCTGCTGCTAAAGGCATACCGACGAAAACACCTGCAAATATTCTGCAACGATCCAGAGACCCTGGACCACCTCATGCTTTACCGCAAGGTTGCATCTGAAATATGAAACACAGGAAACCACTACTCACCGAAACTCCCATAATTGACGAAAGTGTCCTTTGCTGGCCCAGTAATGGCAAACAGGGAAGGTTAAAAATGATCATCGTCATCACGTGATGTATGCCATTTGCACCTACAGATGCGACTGCACACATCGAAGAGAAGATGCCCTAGACATCTTGAACGCACATCTAAAGGAAGCCATTACTGGCTCAGTATACACAAAACAGATTACAACAGCAATGAGTAGAAGCGGGACTGGGAAGAACAGAAGACGAAAAACACCATATAGTGCTTGTCAACATGAATCCAGCCACACCTGTCACGAACTGAAAGCCCCTTTATAGGACTATATACACAGTGTAGATTAAATGGCCACAACGAGACACGCACTCTGTGTCAAAACATGATTTGGGCACGAAACAACCACCTGATGAAGAAACCTGCGCAATGTAGTGACTCGGATTATTTAAATTAAAATCGAAAAAAATTAACGTGTTAATAAAAAGAAATGATACATTAATTTGTTATTAAAATTGAAACTGTCAGAATATACGTACGTATTTATAAATTCATGTTAAAGCAAACAAATAGATGAATATGTATAACTTATCATCGATGTAAATAGTGTAATTCAATATTGTATATAATTCAATATACGCAACATTCTCTGTAATATATGCAGTTTTGTATACGTGAAGTAGTAGAGTTGGTAGACTTGTCGTTCTCCCCGCACCCCGTGGAAAATACTTGAGTTCGAGTCCCGTCGACGATGTGAGAAATTTTATGGTCCTCTTTCCACTCGGTTTAAAAAATATGTGGATTTCAATCCGGTTTTTAAAACATTTTTTTTCTTCAACAAAAAAAATTGTTGAAAAAAATGCTTATTTTTAAGCATTTTTTTCAACAGAATTTTATCTATTTTTTCAATCGTAATAAGTCGTATACAGTCGACAAATGAGTCAAATATAATTGTAAACTTTTCCAACTATATTTATATGATTATAAGTATATCTGCTTATATAATAAGAATGAAGACAAAATTTGTCGCGAATTTTCACCTAACATACAAATTATTTTATTAGGAGATTTTAACTTTCCAATGAATTCCTCGTTTTCCGTTTGTTAGACAGTATTAGCATTAGTAGAGACATATGATCGAAGAAAGCAAGCTTATATAGCATCAGCCAAAAAAAAAAAAAAAAAACACTTCCCATTTCACCCACCCATTCACTCCAAATGTTTGTCTACTTCTGCCACTCCCCACCGATACGGAAATATTTGCAGCGGCAGAGACCAGAGACGTAGAGGTGGTGTCTCCATCATATACAAAGACATCCACCACCTTGTGCGTGCAGAACTCAGCAACTCCCCTGCATTGAAGCCATTTTTTGCAATTTTTCAAGTCCAAGAAGTGAGGATTCAGGTTGTAGCTGTATATTTACCTCCTGAACATAATCCCGACACAATAGATGAGCTAACTAAGCTCACACGCTCGCCTTTGTTTTAGATGATTTCAACATGCCCTCCCCAAGACACGAAGCTGCTATGAAGGACCTTAGAATAACCCATACGCAACCTACATGACTACATCAAAACCTCGGCCATCTCACTCTCACAACACCGATTTTTAGGTTCGCATCAGATCACGTCCCAATTGCCTTTGATGACAGCCTATGCTCTCCTCGACAACTTGACCAATATGACCATAAAGAATCCCAACTCAAGATCTCATTAAAATATATGTAAACTCAAATCATCCTACAAACACTAAAAGCTACAGACTGGAATAAAATTGCTGCTAGCCATCCTGATCAAACGCTTACCAATTTAGCTAACTTGTTAGAAGACATCGCCTGTGAAGGGGCTTCCAAATCCGTCCGTCTGTCTTCCAGGACCAAGAACTGGTTTACCAGCGACGCCAAACTCGCCTTCATCATGAAACAGAAACTATACAGGAAATGGCAAAGGACAAGGATCCAGCCAACTATGAAAAAACATCGGGCTTGCTTCCTACGCATACGAAGGATAACACAGAACGATTGTGTTGCACATAGAATGACACTTGGGAAAAGAATCTACACCAACAAGAACCAACAGTCTCCCATGATTGCTGACGTCTTCCTCGCGTGGGCTAACTCGCTCGAAACTAAGCCCCTGCCTGTCTCAAACCCCTTTATTCGGGTTAATCCACCAGCTAACCAAACATCACTGGATAAAATAGCCATTACAAAGGAACGCCTTACCGAGGCCATCAACAGTCTTCCCAACAAGTTCACCCACTGGCCGGGATGGATTTCCTGTTTTTATGATTAAACTACGCAGTGTATATATCATCGACCTCCTGCTTGACGCATACAACTCCATCCTCGAAACAGGAGCTTACCCTACAATCTGGAACACATATTATGTTTCTCCCGTCCAAAAAAAATCTAATCCAAATTTGCATAACGACCAATTGCCATAGGGTGCACCTTCCTCAAAATCATGGAAAAAGCCATACTGCCTGCTCTCACCTATCACACAAACCACCGTACACCCATAATGTACTTCCTGAACGATCCACGATCACCAACCTCATGCTGTTCAGAATTGAAGGTACCTTAAGGAACAAAGAGCAACTGGATATTGTGTTCCTCGACATTAGGGTGGCCTTCGACAATTTATCCATCCATGCATTATGTGCCATATTGTGTAATTACTTCAAAATCTCTGGCTACATTCTAGTTCTCCTTAAGAAATTCCTACAGTCCAGGACCCTATGCATCAGAAATCAGAACCATAATCAACGCATTCTCTGCTCCAGAGGGCTTCCCCAAGGGAACGTTCTCTCGGCCGCCCTCTTCGCTGCATCTTTAGAACCCTTCCTTGCAAATCATGCCAACTTTACCACGTACGCAGATGATATAAAGTTCTTCATCGTCACAAAACGTTTCCAGCCTCTTCAGTCTATCACTGTGAGCTCCAACCGACAGCTACATGAACTGGAAAATTATCTTCATGAGATTGGGCTCTCCATTAACAAAGAGAAAACCTCACAACTCTCTATCACCAAGAAGAGAAATACCAACGATGTGAACACCATTATAGAGAACTCCCCAGTTAAAAAAAGTTACCCAACATAAGGATTTAGGTGTCACCTAGGACAAAGACATCACCTTCTTGCTTCACTTTAATGCCACTCGAATGAAAACATATGTGGCTTTATGGTCAGTAAAGCAGGAGATCTCCAACTTCCATAATCTGTACCTTAAAAAAAAAAAGTAAAGTGCAGCCATTATCAACCCACTGCAGGGTGGAAGCCTCCTCAACAATTCATGCTGAGGGAAATGGACCATAATCTGCCACGCTGGTCCAGTGCGGGTTGGCAGATCGACCGTATTCAGCAGGCAGGGGCTTGAACCCCGGTCTACTCAAAGAGCGTGTGCTACTGCACTCCCGCTCCTGCCCACTCGGCTACGGTCATTATCAAATACATTTTTCGATGCATAATCCCAATTCCTTTATATGCCTCGACTATATGGTCTTCTACACCCTCATCATACCAAGCCAGGTTCCTATCCCTGGAATAATGGATTTCGAAATGGCTAAATAGGGTTGCCCACTTAGACATTCTCCTCACACGTGCTTCAAGACTCCGGTGGATATCAAAACATCTCCTACATATCAGAGATAAAAAGACAACCGTGAAGTACATAAGAACCGTTATCTTTCCACCTTTACTCTATGCTGCTGAAATTTGGGCGTCAGCAGCACCGTCAATAAAGAAACCACTCTTTGCAGCACAATTCTGGCTCCTAAAATGGGTCACCAGGAAGCACAACCTTTCTGCTCTGATTCACACCATGCAGCTTGCCGACTCTGTCGGGATTCCACGGCTTCCCACCTTAGTCGACGACCAACGCTTCCTAGCAACAGTCAAGATGATAACAGGCATGATTGCAACACCTTCATTCTGGGATACCTGTGGCTGGAGGATCCCCCCCCGCTGCCCTTAGGGCCAATCCCGAGCTCGCGTTCAGCACGACTCCATCTCTCGGACAGGTTCCTTCCTCAGCAAATGCCCAAGCATACCCAGGCACTTGACGCCGACCTGAACAAATTCGCCGTTGACCGAACTTACCGGAAAAAATTATGACTAGCAGGACTGATCAGCAATGACTGATACGTACCTTGCATCTGCTCCTGTCTGATTAAGGCCTGACGTAGCCCAGTGGTCAGGAGCGAGAGTGCATAGCACGCGTTCCTTGAGTGCACCGGGGTTCAAGCCCGTGACTACTAAATACGATAAATATTTGTATTGACGATTTATTGTAAACTCTACTGACTTGGTTGTCGTGCCGGAGTATAAACAGAATATTTATTTACCTGTCTGATTGAGCTTGTGCTCTTATCTCGATGTTAAACCAGCTCTATCAGACCTAACTCTCGTGAGGAGTTCTCTCCTTTGTATTGAAATATGTTTTCATTTGTATAATTACTTTTTTTCATTTTGTAAATAATTGTTCGAGTATCCCGGAAGTATCAGGAGGCTGTAAACCCCTCCTTTATTGCCCTTCACGGCTTATGGCCGTGAAGGGCAATAAAGGTTATCTCTGTCTCACCCAGCTATACGTTACTCTGGGGTTACTGCTTCCCATATGTAGTACTTTACATTTTGCCAATGTTAAACTTCGGTTTCCACCTCTCAGCTCATCTGTTCAACTTTTCCAGATCCTGTTGCAGTGACAAACCTTCATTACTGTCATTAACCACCCTACCAACCTTCGTATCGTCTCTTAGACATGACATTAACCCTGATATACCTTCATCAATATCATTGATAAATACTGAAAACAACAATTGGTCCAACGCCTTACCCTGGGAGTCTCCACTAATAACATTCTTTTGACGCAAAAAATGAAAACCCAGAGTCTAAAGTGAGCAAAAGGCACGCTATTTGGTACGAGGATCAGTGGAAAAGTGTTATTTTCTCCGATGAATCAAAATTCAACTTGCATGGTTCGTCCAGAAGAATTCTGTCCAGAAGATTGTTAGAAGCAGAAGAGAAGAATTTCACCCTGACTGTACCGTCTCCATAGGGAACTTGCTGCATATAAAATAATGTGAGGTTGTATTTCACATGAAGGAATTGGTCGTCTTGAATTTGTGAAGGGTACAATGAAGGCTGAGATGAACAAGGACGTTCTTAAGACAAAATTATTTCCCACAACTAAAGATCACTATGAGGATGTTGCCATTGCATTTTTCAGGACGATTCTTCTCCATGTCGTAGAGCCAAACCGTAAATAGGTACTATTTCATAAAATTAGTCAAGTTTTTAAATTTATGAAACGTCGCACTCTTTCTTAAATAAATGTAATTTATTTCGCTGCCTTTGCTTTCCACGGGTGCAAAAATGGTTTAAGGATAAATCAATTCACACAGTAACGTGGCCTGGAACAGTCGTGACCTCAATCCAATTAAAAATTGTTGGAACAAAATGGGTGATGCAAAAGAAACTAAAAATGCTTAGATAGCTGCAGAAGACATTAATGTTTGTTTGACACCATGAAATTTCCTAGGAATACATTCGGAACCTTATACAGTCGATGCCAGGACGGTGTGCAGTAGTCATCAAAGCAAGGGGTGGATCAACGAAATATTAGTGTGCATTTTGTTATGTTTTTTGGTTATATAGCTGCCTGTCGTCCTAGTATGAGCAAATAATAATAAAAAAAAAGGACTGCTTTCATAGAATATTTGTTATTATATGAACCATAAGTAAATAATGTATATAATTTTGGAGAAAAGTACATATTTACCCATAAGGCATAAAAGTAAATTTTTCTACAATTGATAGTTTCATATTTGTATTTTTATTACTTCTGATCATTTAGCCTTACAAAGAACTTTCAAATAAGAAGATTGTTTTCGATAAGAAATGGCTGATATTCTAGTGAAATTGAATCTAATCCTCTCTATTAGATTAATGATTAATCGTAATTTTTATCACACATTCAGAAAATTGCAAACGACAAGCTATGAAAGTGTGACTTCACAAAGTTTGATCATTTTGCTTCGATGAATTTTCATTCAAATTCAATGAAGGGGAGGATGTATTTTTGAAATTGAACGTCTGTTATTCAAAATAGTGTTCGCAAAAAACCTAGTGCACCTTGCATTTAGAGAGAGAAACAAAACCTTTATTGCAACCTGACATTAAGAAGGCCACAGCACAGTTAATGTTGCAAACCTGCCCGCCGGGGCCGGGGTTATGCTAAGAAACAATGAGAAAAAATTACATACAAAGAGCAGGGTATTTTACAAATGAAAAATTTAAAGTCAATAACAAACGGTGAGTATTAGTATTAGTATTAGTAACGGCCGCTTGGTGCAAGAAAGCCTATGGCTTATGCTGCACCAGCCAAAAAAAAAAAAAAAAAAAAAATCCGAACAAAACAATGATAAAAACAAAAAAAATAAAAATAAATAAATAAATAAATAACTAAATAATAATAATTAATAAATAAAAAAAAATAAAATAAAAAATAAATAAAAAGGAAATTAAACCTATCATCCTATGTGCTTCCCTTACCCGAAAGTACTATCCAGATGCCCTTTGAATTTCCCCAAACTGTCGGCCTCTACCACCCATGAAGGCAACTTATTCCAGTAATTTATAACTCGCTGGCTAAAATAGAACTTCCTGCAATCCAATCTAAACATTTCCCCCCGTAACTTGAATTTATGTCCCCTAGTTCTAGCATCATGTATAATCTTGAAAATTTTGTCCTCATTCATTTTACTGATGCCTCTCAGAGCCTTAAACACCTCAATCAAATCTCCTCTAAGGTGTCTAGTTTCCAAACTCTGCAACCCACATATTCGAAGTCTTTCTTCATAAGGCCGCCCTTTTGCCGATCTCACCAGGCGAGTTACCCTTCTTTGCACCCTTTCAAGAAGCTCGATGTCTTTCTTCAGGTGCGGTCTCCATACTTGAACACAGTATTCCAAGTGTGGTCTAACATAAGCCTTATATAATGGGATTATCACGTCCCTATCTCTACTTGCAAAAGTTCGATAGATCATCGATAGGACACCATGGGCCTTCCTTGCAACCTGTTTACAATGCTCAGAGAATTTCATGTCTGATCGTATCGTAACACCCAAGTCCCTTTCCTCCAGTATTGGCTTTAGTTGAACTCCACCAAGTGAATAAGTTTTTTTGGGATTACTGTTTCCCAGGTGTAATACCTTACACTTTGTTGGATTAAAGCACAGCTGCCATTTTTCTGACCATTCCTGAAGTCTATCTAGGTCTCTCTGAAGAAGCCCAGCTTGACAGTGATCATTAACTACTCTCCCAATTTTAACATCATCTGCAAATTTAGACATCACGCCCTCTATCCCTTCATCAATGTCGTTTATGAAAATTAAAAACAACAGTGGTCTTAAAACTGATCCTTGGGGAACCCCACTTCTTACATCAACCCAATCTGAGGAATAGCCATTTATCACAACCCTCTGCCTCCTGCCCTGAAGCCATCCTTCTATCCATCTAAGGATTTTCCCAGTGATTCCAACCTGTTCCAGCTTATAAAGCAACCGCTCATGTGGGACTGAGTCAAAAGCTTTGCTGAAATCTAAATAAACAATGTCGAAATTATTCCCTAAATCCAGCTCGTGAGTGACCCTTTCGAAATAGCGAACCAGATTTGTTAAACATGATTTTCCCTTTACAAAACCATGCTGAGTATCCTTGAGAATTTCAATTCGATCCAAATGATCCTGAATTCCACCCTTGATCATTGCCTCCATGATTTTCCCTACTACTGAAGTCAGACTGACAGGTCGATAATTTCCAACTTCACTTTTAGAGCCACCCTTATGTATGGGAGATACATTTGCACTTTTCCAATCCAAGGGAATCTCCCCAGAGTCTAATGATGCTCGCATAATTAGCCTCAATGGTTCAATGCACTCGCTTGCCGCCTCTCTTAAGATTATAGGGTATATTCCATCAACTCCAGGAGCCTTACTGGTCTGTAGGCTCGAAAGTTTTCATTAAATAATCTGGCGAAATTTCAATATCATTAATTACATATTTTTTAACTTCGCTCCCACAATTTCCCTTTGCCACAAAAGGCTTTCCATTTGTAAATATCGATGCAAAATAACTGTTGAGTTCATCTGCAACGGCAGCTGGTGTATTTATTACTATCCCCTTTCCCTTACATAAAGGTCCGATCTGGTTTGTCCTGCTCTTCTTGGCATTTATATATGTGAAGAATTCTTTATCCCCCCTCTTTGCTCTGTTTGCTAGTGATTTCTCATAAACTGCCTTTGCCTGTCGAACCTTTTCTGTGGCTCTATTACACATCACCTTGTAGCTGTTATAGGCTTCAGTACTTTTTATTGTTCTGTAACCTTTCCATGCCACCTTTTTCTGCTCAAGTAATGCGGCAACTTCACTAGTCATCCAACTTGGAACCCTCCTCGTGGAGTATTTTTTTAATGGTATATACGCATTCAAGGCATCTGTGATTAATGTTTTAAAAGCGTACCACAGTTCAATTGTATTCATTCTCTGCGCGATATCTACCCAGTTAATAGAGGCCATGTAGTACCTTAAGGCATCGTAATTTCCTTTTCTGAAATTAAAACCCATTCCTTTGCCTTTTACTTCTGCTACCTCTCTCGTCATCATCCACCGTAGAACTCCGTGATCACTTCCTGCTACTGGTTCCTCTACTGTCAGCCCTGTTATGTCATCTGATTCATGTGTGATGATGAGGTCTAGGATATTCTTTTCTCTAGTATTTTCCCTGACATGTTGATACAAATAACAGTCATCTAGTTGATTTAAAAATTTTGTTCCCCATGTCGAGTTTCCTTCCCATTTACTCCAATCAATTAGAGGCAGATTGAAATCACCCATAATAAGGCATTGACGCTTACTTGCCCATTCCATTTGCATGTAGAGGCTTTTGTCATAATCTTCACAATCACCTGGTCTGTAGATTACTCCTACTCGCATTATACCTTTGTTTCCAACTATCTCACACCATACAGACTCTATACTAGCATGTGAAACGTCTGAATCCGGGAAAGCTATCGTCGCACTCAGGCTGCTTCTGAGTGCGACGATCCCACCACCCCTTCTGTCTAACCTATCCTTCCTAAATACATTATACAAGCCGTACTGAAACTCATCATCCCCAATTTCCGGGTGGCACCACGTCTCTGTAAGCCCTATTATGTCCGCGTTACTTGTTTTAACCAGCAGTTCGAATTCGCTCATTTTATTGACGACACTTCTAACGTTACTGTATAAACAATTAAGATTTACTGTTCTTGTATATTTAACAACCCTAACACAACCCTTGAAGTTTTTTAGGCTCTCTTCCCTGGCATTAGCTACCCGCCCACGTGAAACGTTTGTGCCCCCAGAACATCTAGATAATACGTCCAGTTGGGGTAACAGATAAGAACTCTTGAGGTATGTGCAAGAGTTACTTAGACCAATATTATCAGATAAACGCGTGTCAGTATTACCCACATCCCCCCTAACTAGCAGTTTCCCTGAACCTTTAAGGTATCCTCAATAATACTGGCAAAAACTTTTGCACCACCTTTGTTTAAGTGTATCCCGTCTCTACAAAACAAATTCCTTCTACCTACAAGTGTGGGCCATGCTGATAGAAATTTCCCCCCTAAAGCCTTGCAGATTCCTTCAAGTCTTGAGTAAATCCACAAGGCTCTTAACATATAATCCCTCCTATCGTGTCTGGGCAGAATTGCAGACACATAGACATTATGGCCTAGCTCGCGACATTTCTTCAGCATGGTCCTGTATTTTTCCAACAAATCGTCAGATCGTGTACGTTTAATATCGTTTGTCCCCACATTAATTATAATATTTTCTTTACCCCCTTTAAAATCTGACAGTCTGTTGGTGACATCATCAATAGTTGCTCCCGGCAGACATACCCTGGTTCTCCTCCACCTATCTTTATTACAAAAAATATTCCCCGTTTCCCTGACAATGGAGTCTCCTAATAATACAATGTCCTTTTTAACCAGAGTAGTTTGCACTTGGTTTTTCTGTTTTGAGGCTCGAATCGGGTGTGCATCACTTGGTAGATTGCTGGAGTTTTGAGTCCCTGACGAGCTCCCAGATGCATTATTTTCGAGGGCAAGCACTCGTTTTTTCAGGGACTCAAATTGTTCCCTCAGTGCACCAAATTGTAATTTAAGATCGGTGCACTCCTTACATCGATCACAAAGAAAAGAATCCCCAGGTGAGGTAGGATTAGTCACCAGGTCGACCTTGGAAAACATTCCACAGGTTCCACAACGGATTAAATCATGACTCACCCGTAAATCGCCATCTGCTATTTCCGTGTGAGTCACGATACCCTGTGACGTGTTTAAGGCAGATCTCGTAACTACCATTATAAAATTAAATAAATATCAATGAAAGTAACTTTAAAAAATTATATCTATAATATTATTAAAATCAAACAGTTACAGGAAAACCTATAACAAAATAATCCAACAATATCTAAATAAATCAAATATTTAAAAGCACTATCCAAAAGTAAACCACTTAACTGAGGAGCCCTGTCTAAGCGCGTCCGCTCACCTCGAATGCCAACCTCGAATCCGTGTGAGAGACAGCTCTCCACACCTCCAGTTTGTATATTACATGACAGTTAATTCTTTTTGGGAAGCATCATCACAATACAAGAGTAAAAACCAGATATGTTCGAAAAAGACACGAATATGCTTAGTCCAATCCAACTGTTGTCGTTGCATGGATAAGACTTCCTTTCTATAACTTTTGTCACATGCAAATTTGTGAAGGCTCGCATCAACTTTGTAGACCTGAGACAGCATCTAAAAATGGAGGAAACGAACTGTCAGGAAAAGTCTCGTATTCTGGAGGTGGGCCAGTCTTGGGTAGTGTAGCATTCGTAGTGCTGGGAGAGGAATTCTCCAGCAGTATGAATCCCATATGCATGGGACAGAAATTATTCCGCAACCGTTTTCACCGTGCCTCCGGGAATCAATAAGCACGGGGGGACGGGAAACCCCTCGCATTTTGTAATGCTGCCATTCTGTGTTGCGGCGGAAGATTGGATCCAATTGGTCCACTTCGGTAGTCAAAGTTCAAATACGATTAGAGGCTTTTTGGTCGTTATGATGATAGTACTTCTCTGATTTGATGGTACATTTAACGGTACGTCTCTGAAACTATTCGGTTAATCCCCAATAAACTAAGAATCACGAGAGATTATTCTTAGAAAAAGGAAATTAATGCTGCTTCTCTTAAAAAAAAAAAAAAACAGAGAAAAGGAAAATGCATGCTACGTACCAGATGCAGTCGAATCATATTAAAAACAAAAAATAATCGTATACAAAAATAATGAAGAGATAAGGGAGGGAAACTAAACTAAGAATAAGGGTGTTGCGGAATGATTACATAACTGATAATTAGA